>NC_034600.1:76295123-76310239 GCF_900095145.1 Mus pahari | reverse complement strand
ACACACACACACACACACACACACACACACAAATACCAACAGTGTATTCATATTTATGGAAGTGTTCCCCATTAGGGTGACCAGCTTACCCTGAGAACCAGGATCTTCTGTGGGCTTGCCAGGGGTGGGGGGTGTGATAAGAGTCCTTCTCCCACTCCCAAAACAAGGATGGAGCCATCAGAGGCCATGAGGCATCGTTTGAAGTGGATCTCTGACATTCTTTCCATTCTCTTCAGGGCCCAAAGAAAGATCTGATAACTGCATTCATTCACTCCATTTTGAGAGCAAACGTGTAGCTACCTAGAACCTGGAGAAGCAAGTCTCCTAGGTACTGCCCAAGAGGGAAATAGACCAACAACAAACCAGCTAGGGTTTGCTCTCTTGTTTTAGACTAAGAAAGTTGTTCTGATGTAGGTGGCCACAGGCCAGTATCTGCTTACAAGCCTACCCAAGCATTCCCTTCTTGATTAATGAGAGAGAAAACCCAGAATCCAATGGCTCCAGAGGCCCTCTGTGTGTCCACCTTCTCCAGTCCTAAGATTTCAAATCCATTTATTAAAATTCATACTCACAAGTAAAGCATGAATGGACCAGGTCTTGCCAACCCATCGACCATAAAGCCATGTTTATATGCATGTGCTCAGCAGTTGATAGCTATTGAAGAACACACAACAAAGGTCTATAAAAATTGAACTCATTCTCCTCCACGCTATTTGAAAAGGGTTCATGGTGCCTGTGGTGGTTTGAAGGAGACATCTCCCAATAGTCTTGAGCATTTGATCCCCAGCTGATGGGTATTTAGGGAAGTTTAGGAGATGTGGCCTACCTGGAGGATTTATGTCATTGTCCATGGGCATTGGAGTTTTAGTACCCATGTGCCATCTTCATTTTTTCTTTTTTGTGTATATTGGGCTCTCAGCTACTTCAGCCACCTGCCCTCCTCCATAATTTACTATAACTCTCTGGAACCCTAAGCCCCCAATTAATTCATCCTTCTACAAGTTTTCTTGTTCATGATGCTTGTGACCACAACAGAAAAGTAGCCAACAAAGTGTTTGACATCAAAGACTGTCACTTAGCGATGCTTTGTCCCAGGTGTGGAGCTGGCAAGTTGATCAGCCTGACTTCAATGCACTTCTCCTCCGTTCTAGACCCCTTTCATTCCTAAAGGATCCCCTAGTGATTGGCTAGCACTGCCCTCCATGCTAATGTGGAGAAGCTTCTGGAAATCTGAAAATGACACACAGTCCTTTATGAACTTGAATAGTGTGCTGGTTGGTAATGGTCCTCATAACCCTGGAAATGATGCTTGGAAAGTGGGCACACATGTTTCCATCCATCTTCTCCTGCCTGATATGTGCTTTTGCCTAGGAATTGCATTAAAGTGTTATTGACTGATCTCTGGCTGTCTCTTGGTTCAAAGCCACACTAACACTTCCATCCTTGGGACACGTTTGACAGAGAGGAGGAGAATTCTGCCAATGAATGACCAGGTTGCTGTTTGGGTTGCAGTTTATTGACTACTGAGATGTCTCCCTTCTTTTCATGGCGATACCCACAGAGACTTTTTATGGTTTTGTACAATATAGCTATTCCAAATGCTGGAATGATGGAGGATAGACAGATAAAAGAGGAAAGATTCTGGGAAGTCTTGAAAAGGAAATTGAGAGTTTAAAAATGCGTGTACGTCAGTACTCTAAATAACACACCAGTACAGAATCAGCGGTTACAGCAGTGATGCCTGCCATCCAACATGAACCATCAGCTGTTGATATTGTAAAAGATCTAAGGGTGGTGGTATAACGCACATGGATTCCACATGTCTCTGTGAACATAAGAGGGGGGCTCAGCGGAAGATCACACCCCAGCTCCTTTATTCACAAGGTTTGACTTTTCCACTGTTGACATCTCTTTGAACCTCATAGTGAATTTGGCAGGTAAACTCGGGAAAGATATTAAAACCTTGGCTTTGAGTACAAGGGAAGCAAGACAAAAATCTTTCCTCGCCTGCGGATCACTGGGGAGTAACATGGAAAGTGGGGTTCCAGGCGTGTTCTACACATGGTTACAGTGCACCAAGCCAAGGCAAATGAACCACAGCACCACACCTGTGTAGGTGAGCCACTCTGGCTGCAGGAGCCCCTCCTCTACAGGGACTCTGGTGGCCTAAGTGTGTTCCCTGCGGAGCAAGCCCAGTGATGCTGCTCGGTGGCAGCAGAGTATCTACTGTCCCTCGGGGATACACAGGGCTCTATTTGCTTTGACTCTTCAAGAGAGTAGGTTACGGATGCTAATGTAGTATGGCAGGTGATACCTGGACACACTGGAGCTTATTCACTCCAAATCTTCTCCAGCAGGCTACAGCATTTTCCCATGGAGAAAACTTACACCTTACAGCAAACCCGACCCTTCCTACTTCCACTCTCTTCGTAGACATTTGGCTCCATGCCTGTTGATTTTTTTGCATCTTTACATATAAGTCAGACAGTTCCACTGCTTCCTCATGGACATTCCACTCAAACCTTTGCCAATCCTCAACAACTGTCACCAGTCTCTGCTTCTCTGATCTCCATCCCTTCCTTTAAAAATATTTTCTATATTTTGAAATCATAATACAATTAGATCATGTCCCCCTTCCCTTTTCCTCATCCAACTCCTCCCATGCACCTCCCTGCTCCCTTTCAAATCCACGGCCTTTTTGTCTACCCTTCCTGTTTTACACACAAGCACACACAATTTATATAAAACCAACACCTGCTTAGTCCATACAATGTTAGCTGTGTGCATTTGATCTCACGGATGACCAATTAGTATTGGAAAGCCAATTTGAGGGTGCTCGTGTCTGGGGAAGACAATTTCTCATGCTCTCAGTGTTACCCAGTTTAGGTAAGGTTCAAAAAAGAAACTTCTCTTTGCAGAAGGTAGAGACCATTGCAGAAAACTGTAGACAATCAAAATGCAGAAAATTGGAGATCTTGTGGTGCCCAGTCCCAGCCGATAAATCTAAAACACCATCCCTGAATGTAAGGCTAAAGAATCATTCCATCTCCAAGGTTCTGGTTAACACTGTGACAGGCTGTGGACCACCTAAGCAAGACTCTCTGCTCTCAGTCACCTGTGTTTCGTGTAAGAAGCTTTAATGATTAAAGACTATGATGCTTAGAAATGAGGAATGATGTAACAGGGACTGTGGGAAGATATCTAGAGTAGTTGGCAGGGCTCTCTTATAAAAATCGAGGTGGAACAGATGCAAAATGCAGACACTGAATGCAGTAAGAGGTGAGACTTGGAGGCAAGATCAATGGGGTCTTTTAGGGAGCTGTCCACGTGACCAGTGCCCCAAAGCAACAAAGGAACAGATTTATGAGACATTCAGAAAGACCACCAGGACTAGTGTGGGAAGGAAGAGTTGTGTGCTAGTCTGAGTGAAACTGGGAGCCATTGAAGGTACTTAAAAGAATTACCACGCTTGAGTTGTAGTTTGTAAGACCCCGTGGGCAGTATGGTAAAGGGATGCAAGCCCATGAGACAAAAAAACGGCAGAGGAAGCTGGGAATAGGGTGAAGCCTGGAAACAGGACAGAGATGAAAGGACACTTTTCTGAGGCAAAGACAGAGGCTGGGGTGCTATCAAAGATTATGGATCCAGTAGCAAAGTAGACCATGACAGGTTAGATGGTTGGATGGATGGCTGTTTGGATGCATGGGAATTTGTTTTTTCTATCAAAGATAACTAACCTGCCAAGGACCAATATTATACAACTCTCCCAGTCCTTGTAAAACTTTTATGCAAAGGAATTCAAAATTTTAGTCTCCCCCATCTTATAAAAATTTTATGTGAATCTTTAAATCTATCCCACCAGGCAAAACTCTTGTTTATGAAAGGGCCCCACTGCATTCTGGGAACTTGATGGCCTAGAACAGCTGACCCCTTCCCCTTCAACTTTCATTTCCTTTGTGCTCAATCTGTTAAAACTAGCCAAGCATTAAACACTGTGCATTCAGACTCCACCAATGAGGAAAAAGCATAGTTATCACCTGATTTAGAATAAAAACTGAGCGCACTTCCTGTCCTAGTGTTCTTGCTTGCCTGGTTTGGGTTGTGGTGCAATCTTTTGTCTAAAAAGAAATTGCTTTGCCAAGTTACTGTCATGTTGCTCTTGGGTTTCAAGAATATTTGTTTCCAGTGGATGGACAAATGGATGGATGGATGGACGGATGGATAGATGGATGGATAGACTGGTGGATGGATGGATTGATGGATGGTTGGGTGGGTGGATAGATGGATAAATAATAGATGGATGGATGCATGTAAGTATGTATGGATGGATAGGTGGATGGATAGATTGGTGGATAAATGCATACATGCATTCATGCATGGATAGATGAATGATGGATAGGTAGATGGATGCATGCATGAATACACAGATACATGGATATATAAATGCATGCATGGATGGATGAATGCATAGATGCATGGATACCTGGGTGGACTGACAGATGGGCAAATCTGTAAAGGTAAATAACACAATAAAGAATGAGGTTTCAGGGTCAGAAATATGATTTGGACATATTTTTTCCCAGATTCTTCAAAGGTTCTCTGGAGAAGTCTAACCAATCAAGTATATTTGTTGAGAGATCTATGTCAAAGGAAGCAGTTTTTGCTGTTGAAGAGTAGACCAGATGACAGCAGACTCAGATAGGAGTGGTGTTGAAACCAAATATTTTCTTCCCTGGGAGACTTTATTGTTGTTGTTTTCCTCTCTGAAAGCCTTCAACAGATTGAATAAGGCTCACTCATACCCCTAAGGAAAATCTTTCCTTATAGTCGACTGTTTTAAGACAGTAACTATGTCATCAAGTGCCTTCTTAGCAGCTCCTGGATCATCATTTCACAACATAACCAGATACCACCACTGCCTAGCCAAGGCGACACAATAAAAAGTACATTATAGCTCCAAGCAACTGTGTGACACAAGCATTTCAGTCTCTTTTCTGTTGCGATAATAAAATATTCTGACAAAAGCAACTTAGCGGGAAAGTTTCATCTGTCTCAGGGTTCTCAGCTCAGTCTCTCGTGGGTAGGGAGGTCAAAGCAGTGGACACCTGAAGCAGCCGCACATCATGTCCAGAGTCAGAGAAGGGAGCAATGGATGCTTCTGCTGCTTCGCTCCCTCTCACCCCAGTCTTGCCCACAGTTATGAAGGACCTCCCTGTATCAATGAACATAATCCAGAGCTTGTCCTCAAGCATGTAGCAGGCTTCCCCCCCCCCCATGATTCCAGATGTTATCGGGTTAACATTTAATAGTGACTCTAAGAGCAGCCTCTAGACTTAACCATGTATCTCAGGAGTAGACAAAGTAGTCCCTGGGCCAAATGCAGCCTCCTGCCTCCTGCTGAGAGCCAACCCCCCCCAGCATGCCCGCACCTTGTGTCCTATCTGTGGCTGCTCTGTGTGACAGCTGGAGGGATCGGTGGTAAGAGAAAAGGAATGGGACATGGGTAGAGTCCTTCCTCTCTGGTCCCTGGCAGAGAGTGTGTTGGCCCCTGGGCTCACTTCCTTCCAAGGGAGATTATAAGCAAGGGGACTGCTGAGACCTTAAGGAGAAGACTTGGGATTCTGAGAGTCAGCAGGTCCGAACCCAGGAAGGAGTTGGGGAAATATTAAAAGAATTAAAGATGACAAGAGGTGCCACCAAGGAGAAGACGCACAGGGCATCCGCGTGCTCTTGAAAGCAGCTTACGGTCTGCCATTAAACAACTGTGACCTCATTGCTCAAAAATGGAAGCCTGGAAGTCTCAGAACACAAACCCAGCCTAATAAATCTCAACAGAGCACCCAGTGATTTATACATATGAGAAAATGACTGCGGGGAGGCACACCAGGGCAGTTTGCTCCATGTTGTAAGTAGTGGCTAGGTTTGGGCTGTCAATTTTTAAGCCGTTTATCACCACTTCCAAAATAGAGAATAACAGTTTCTGAACATTTGTGATTCTTTTTGACTAGAGCAGATTATAAAAGTTTAAATGTTAATGGCATGGTTTTCTATATAATTACATCTGAGTTTTGTCTGTCACTTGTTATCTGGAAATAGTTTGTCTGCTCAGTGGAAAACGACCCCTCCTGTCTCTTCTAGAATAAACTTTGGTGAAATAAACGGACCCTAACATCTCATTTCCTTAACCTGCACCTGAGCACAAATAATATTTGAAAATCTGCTCCGAGAAGAACTGAGAGGAGCATTCATAGAATTTAATTATATTTGGTGAGATTTATTTTTTCTTTTTCATGTGTAAGAAAATTTACAATTCTTACAAAAATTAAAAAACTAGACAGTAATTCTCCTTCTTGAGAAGACTAATTTCCACCCCTCCTAAGAGCATATATCTATTATTTTCCTTAGCCCCTGTCAGTCTTATCTCTCACTGAATTTCTGTTTTTCTGTATATATACACACAGACAGACACACATGTATCACACATACACACACCACATAATAGCCCACATACCCCTCCAATCACACACACACACACACACACACACACACACACACACACACACACACACACATCTACCTGTATCAAAACCTTTTCATAATAAACTACAACTTGAGTCTCCAAAACAACAGATAAGACAAGTGCCTTTTCAGATGAAAGAAGTTACAGTGAGTTTCCTAGCAGGTATCATAGCCTCAGGACACAGCAAGAACTATACTGAGCACTCAGATCTAAACGCCCTATAAGTCTGAAGAAATCTCAAAACACAGTTGTGCCTTAGATTTCCAAATAATAAATCAAGACAACTTAGCTCTTATGACATAATCTCCCAACTCCACAGCTCCCACCCTCACCCACTCTAGAGGAATTCTTAAGATTCCCCCACAGCAGGAATCTTAATAGAAATTGATACTCTGAAATAATAGAGTATACAGCGACGTCCCTCTTGCGTCATCTGAACGGTGATGCTTATATGTTTTATGCGTTGACAGTTTCATACATGGGCATAACGAATTCTACTCATACTTGACACCCAGGTACCCTCTCCTCCTCCCCCTCTTGCTCCCAATAAAACCCTCCCTCTTTCTAAGAAGTCCCCTCCCACTCCTTTCTGTGTGTGACCCAGTGAGTGTCATTAGCACTGGGTGCATGAACATGGCTGGGAGGGTACTTACTGGAACATGGCAAAATTATGAATGGCCACATCGTGGAAGAAAGTATCTCCTCCTCTGGCTGCCAGCAGCTGGCCTGAGTCCCCCAGAGGGCAGGGCGTCATAGCGCCTTCTTCCTTCATCAGGAAAGGTTAACTGGCGTGATCTCTTGTTGCTAACCACAGCTCAGGGAGTTCCTGAGTGCAGAGGTCACGCCATGCCCCTTTGCCGTGCCCCTCCCCACACTCTGATCCTTATATTCTTTCCACTACAGTGTCCCTCGAGCCCTGGGATGTCATATGGGGATTATATGCACCACACTGTCACTTATCCTGGGTGCTTTGACCTGCGGATGACGCTCTCTTTTTAAAGTAGCATAAGGCTGTCTTATAAACCAGAGGTCACCGTCTTCTCTTTGTCTATAGAGAGATCCTGTAACAGCCAGATTTCCCTTCTCTTCCTCCTTCTTCTTCTCTTGACGGAGGAGACAAACAAACCAGCACCTGGCATCCTTCGCCAACCCTGACAGGGCTCCATCCATCCCAATTAGCAGGCATGCAGCTTTCCCGTTTTCTCTTCCTGCACATTTCTCTCAATTTCTGATGCTGTTGTTTGCATTTTTCAGAAAACTGCTTTCAGCTTGTTCCCGGATTCCATTAATGAACAGTTTTATAACACAGCAGACAAACAGTCCATGCTCTTCCTGCCATCTTCCATGGACACCGTTGGAATCTGAGTGCCTGAAAAAAATACCTCTCTCTTCATCCCTGACCTTTCGTGGCAAAGCTGGTCATCAACCTCCTCACGGGAGCTGCGCTTTAGCTGGCACGGCTGTGGGACATAGAGAGTCAACGCTGTACCTGCTCTCGGTTCCTGCCGGGCCACGTCCTCTCCGTGTCAATCATTTCTGAACATTGGCTCAGCGAGCACCCTCAGAGCATCTTCCTTCCTGTGAAGCAGGCTGACCTTAAGCTCGGGGCTGAGAGCAGGGAGTCAACACTGCAGCTCCTCATGTCCCCCTGTGCCCCTGTGGATGAATCTGGAGGTTCCTGCTGTGTATCAGCTCCCAGAGTTCCCTAGTGAGAGTGTGCTCCAGGTGGCCTCAGAGGTGATTCTCTTGGTGGCACCTGCCCTTCTCCCAGATATGTACAACACCTCCAATTTGATGCTCCTGAGACAGCCTCCAAAACACAGCATTTTTTTCAAAACCATGTTTCATAATCTGCAGGGGAAGCCAAAGCAAGCCATTGTGTGCTGCATAACACATCCTTGCGTCCCTTCTCTATGAGGACACTTATTATGTGTGTTTCAGTGACAAGTTCAACCCCATCAAGTCCTGTGAACACTTCAGGACAGACCTGTGTTGCCTGGCTGGGAAGAGCCACTTAGGAAAACGTTCTGAAAATGTCATGCAAGCTCAGACAAGAGATAGGAGAACCTGCTCTCCTCGCTCCAGAGCTATCTTGAACTTTCCGTACCCTCTTGACATTTGGCACTTTAGTTCTTTCCATGAATTATGCTCTAAGGGCCAGGTTTGTTTTAGTAGCTTTGTAATTTTTGTTTTTCATTCCCTGGAATCACCACTGGGGCAGTGCAAATGGGTGTGGATAAAGGCTGAGCACCTGGTGCTGCTGTCCCATGGCTTGTGAGTGTGTAACTCACAGTGCTATGAACATACATGGAAGTCTTCATATTGTCCCCTTTGTACTATGACAACACATAACTGAACCACCTGCCAAAACCCAGACTCTTTCCACATTGATATTAGGGTTGTAAATTTAAAATGGCACTGGAAACCCATAGCACCTCAGTCAGAATGGCTGCCACTAGAAACAATACCAAAACCCAACCAGATAGACAATGAAACAAACAAATGAAGCCAAGTGACAAGAAATGCTGGCAGAGAAATAGTCCCAATTGCGATGCAATGGGAATGAAAACTACTGCAGTGGCAACAGAAGTCAGTGGGGCTGTTATCAAAATTACTAGGAGTGGAATCACTATGAGGTAGAGATATGGCATTCTGCGGTAAGAACCTGGGAGATTCTAAGTCAGTAAACAACAGAGACCATACCCATGTTGCCTGTGGTGTTAGTCATAGCTGCCAAGACATGAAGCCAGCCTTGAGATCCATCAGCGGGTGAATGGACAGGAAGAAGTAATACATACAGGTAATAGAAATGGAAATGTGTTCAATTTGTAAAGAAAAATGAGGTTATAATATCTGCAAGGAAATACATGGAATTGGAGATGATTAGCTTATGTGAAATGAGCTAGGTCCAACATGTAGGTTTGAATGAGAATGACCCCTGTAGGCTTACATGTTTGAATGCTTGATCCCTAGGTAGAACTGTTTGGGAAGGATTGGGAGGTGTGGTTCTGTTGGTCCTGCAATACTACTACTACTACTACTACTACTACTACTAATACTAATAATAATAATAACAATAATAAAATAAATTTTCTGAAACTGTAAGCAAAACCACAATTAAATGCTTTCTTTTATAAAAGTCAACTTGGTCATGGTGACTTTTCACAACTATAGAAAAGTGACTAAAACACACATGAAGGCACACTGTCATGTGATTTCTCTCATACACAATCTAGATGTAAAGATGCATAAGCATGAGTATAACTGTGGTGGGTGCTGGAAGAAGAGGGAAATGAGTAGAGATAAAGATCTAAAGAGGGCATGACCACTAATCTCAAAGTGATGAGATCTAGAACCATCTGGAAAGTGGGCTCTCGGTATCCCTGTGGTAGATTATCTTGATAGGTTTAGTTGAGGTGAGAAGCCTTGCCCACTATGGGTGGCACCATTCCCTGGCTGAGATTCTTGACTGAATAATTGGAGAAAGGAGATGGAGCAGATGACTGAGCTCATGTTTCATATTTACGGATATGATGTAACTGGGTGGGCACTTCTAGTTCCCCAGTGCCTCGATTCTCCTGTCATGATGGTTTGTACACCTGAACTACAAGTTCAAGTGTAAATGAAATAAACCCTTTATTCCTTATGTTAATTTGGTCAAGGCATTTTATCACAGTGTTTGGAAAAGAAATTATAACAGGTATGGTGGTTTGAATAAATATGGTCCCCATAGCCTCATGTGTTTGAATGCTTCGCCCATAGGGAGTGGCACTATTAGGAGTGTCCTTGTTAAAGTACATGTGGCTTTGTTGGAGAAAGTGTGTCACTATGCAGGTGGGTTTTGAGGCCTCTTATGCTCAAGCTGCACCCAGTGTGGCACACAGTCCCCTTCTGCTGCCTTCAGATCAAGATGTAGAACTCTCAGCTCCTTCTTCAGCACCATGCCTGCCTGTACCCTGCTGTGCTTCCCACCATAACAATGGCATTAGTCATTATTGCTCAGAGGACTAAACCTCTGAAACTGTAAGCCAGCCACAATTAAGCATTTTCTTTTATAAGAGTTGCAGTGGTCATAGTGGCTCTTCACAGCAATAAAACCTAAATCAAGACACCAGGGAAGGAAGAGGGTGAAATAAGAGACAGTAATGGAATACATGTTGGGAGGGGCTCTGTGGGCATCAAGATGATGTAAGGGGGCAGAACAGTGTCAGTGTTAATAAGAACAAAATATACGTATGTAGAAATGAAAGCCACTATTTTATATGCTAAGTTAAAAAAAAAAAAAAAGATTAACTAAAAAGTACCCCAACATGTGAATACTGGCTCACCCAGTAAGTCAGTGCAGTGGAAGCTTCTGGAATCTGGAGGATTTGCTATTACCTGTGCCTTAGTGACCTTGCACAAGTGTCCTGACTTCTCTCTCCTTCAGTGCCCTAACTCAGAAGTTGGCAACAATAGCAGTAATGATGTCATAAGGTCTCCATGCTATTAGATGAACTCATAACAGTGCCCCATGTAACAAAGGGTCTTGACAGGTGCCAATCACAGATGAGTAACTGAGATTCCCCCCACCCCCACCCCGCCAAAAAACACACAGCCTCTAGGGTTTATCTCAAGAATGGGACAAAGATGTAAGCCATAGACCTGGCCACAACGACAGCACAGGAGTATGCAGTCGTCACGCTGGCTTCTTCCAGGCGGCAGTGCAGACAAACGGATGGTGCTGCACACGGATGGAGGGCTGATCCAACCACCATCACTTAGCAGCATCCCTAGGCTCAGGACCAAGGCCCAAGGAACCTTTACATACAGAAGTCACATTCCTTCTCACAATGCAAACCTGAAAATCCTCTGGGACCTGAGTCCAAGATGGACTCACCTGTCAGCTGACACCATGACCTGGTCCTTGTTAACCATCTGTCACCTGAGTCAGGTTGTCTATATTGACATTCTCATGGTGTAATGAGGGAGGCCATACTCACAGGACTCACACAGAGGGCATGCACAGTGTGGCTATGTACAAACTCACCCTCAGATGGTTACAGACCCACGTGATTTATGCTGCTCTCCTGTCAAGACAGACACTTTGCAATTCCACTCTCTGCCTACATCACTCTGTTCTTCCTTTCTTTTTCTGCATGGTCCCCTCTCCTCCTCTTCTTTCCTTCCCAAATTCCCTTTGTCCTCTTCCTCTGGGACATGCCGTTTTTTTCTTTTCAGAGTCTGGTTGATTAGTACACTATTTCACTTCTCGGGGAAATACTAATTTTTTTTTTTAAAGAAAGATTCCTTTCCTTTTATCAGTCTGCAGTGCCAAAGCTAGGGAACACATCTGAATGGAGCCCAGTTGAAGCTGCTGCACAGAAGATGGAATGACCCCAAATATCCCTGAGCTGTGGAAGACAAAACTCTAAGCCTGGTATCTACCGTGGTTCATGACAAAGAGACCAGAGAATTGGCAGCAGGTAAGGAGAAATGGGTCCAGCATTCTCCTAGGTTCCTATGCCTAAGGTCAAAGCATAGTCCTTTATTAGGTCTCTAAAGACAGTCGGACATTTACATAACAGAAACACCTTGTTTAAACTGGGTTTCTGACACTAACCAATCAACCATTCTTGGATTACTTAAACTTGTGACTTATTTCTATTTTGTCTGGGCACTAGTAGATACCCCAACATGCTGGTTGTTGAGCTGATTGAAAACTAAGCTGGTAAAAGGAGTAACACATCACATCATAACATCATTGTGGTACCAGCTCTGCCTTGATATCTAATATTTAATGCCTTGGCTCAAAGAAATGACTAATAAATTAAATGTCAGCAGACAGGAGGGCCACGGAGAACCTGCTTCAGTACAAACAGGCTTTTAAGAAGGTAGCAAATATTTTACTGGGCAGCCCCCTTTCTGTGTAGTATTATACCAAGGCCTGGCTTTGCTCTCTCCTCTCCTCTTGCCCCTCATGCTTCTCCTCCTCTCAGTCTACAGAGATAAACCCTGCCAATAATTTCCATTTGAAGCTGCTGTCAGCACATCTTCATATCTTTTTTCCTGGCTTTTAACATAGGAAAAAAAATTAAAAACAAGATTTTTCCATTTCCTGACTATTTCTAGAAAAGTTAACTGGAAATGGAAAACAAAGCAGCCTTGATCTGCATCCCTTGTGGGAACTTAGTCACATTCCCAAGCTCTCCTTTTCCCAAGAGACCCCCTTTGTGTCCCTGCACCAACAGGATGCCTGGCATAGGTTATCTGTACAAGTTCAAATCCAGCTGACTTGCGCTTGACTTGTGAAAGTTAGCGGGTCCACGGTACCAGGGTCATCTTGCTTCACCTCCTTCACCTTTGCTGTCATGCTCAGCACTGGGAAATCCAAACGACATTCTTCAGAAACTCATCTGAAAACAAAGTTAGTGAAACTAACAATGACTGAAAATGGCGTTTTAGAAGTAACCACAATTGTTATATGCCATGCAAATCCATACTGGATCCAAAATCTTGGAATTCACCGGGTGAGCCTTGGCCACACCCAACCTGGTTACAACTTAGTTCTTTAAGCTACGAAAGGCTGAGAAGACACAAATCATTTCCAGCAGTTAACATCAAAGTTATTTATGAAATAATTAGATGTATTTAGAAATGTGATCCTAATTGAGCCTTTTTGATGTTTAAAATCTCTTTCGACTACCCCTCCCATGATTCCTCTTTTTGAGCCGATGGACAGTCACATTCCTAACTCAGGGCAAAAACAGAGTAGGTTTTAGAATATAAGCCACTCCAACACGTTTGGAGTTTAAGTAGCAGCATTTTTAATAGTACATAGAATAATAGTGTATTTTATAAACAATGGCATTTTTAATTCAATGGAATGTAGGAACTAAATTAATTCTTCTAGAGTTCCAAGTATTCCGGGAAAAGCTTAACTCTGTAATGGCCTCATTTTATCCCTTAGTAGCTTTCCCCAAAGTTGGAAGAAATCACTTTATGGCCACCATCCATAGAACTGGGAAGGTCACTAAGGTCACTGGACCTCATGTTCCCTAAAGATGTAGGTCTTTCTCTCATTGGGTAAAATTCCAGCATGGGTAGAGACAGGGATCCAAGGCCACACCTCCAGATAAGGAGTTGTTGGCAGGTGATGATTGCAGGTTGGAGTGAGAGTGACTTTTCTTTGGGGCTATGAGCCCTGGTAGGTTGTCCAAGCTCCAGTGGATGGCCCCACTCCTGTGAGTATAGAAGAAGCATCAATTATACCCAATGGATTACATATCAATAGATGATAGATAGATAGATAGATAGATAGATAGATAGATAGATAGATAGATAGATACTATATATGTATATATACATATAAATATTATATATTATATATGGCTTGAAGTTTGGAAGTTGGTGTAGGTGAAGAGAAGTAATTTGTAGGCAGGCAGTAAGGGGTGAGTATCATCAAGACTCACTGTATACAAGCATGAATAGTCATAAAGAAAATTTGGGAAATACCTTTTCAAAGTTTTGCCAGTACTTTTCATGCTCTGAGAGAAACAAACATTAGGTGATCAGGAAGGTGTTCTGTTTTCAGGATTTCTGGTGTTGGTTTGTCATGGTTCCTCCCTAACTGATTTCAAATGGAAATGGTTCTAAGCAAGGCTCCAAGTGATGATTACACAACCAACCCAAAGACTCAGCCAGTAACCAGAAATGTCAGAGGAGCAAGCGAAGTCTTCTGATCCGGGCCCAGATCACTGTCAATTGCATCAATTTTCAGTGAACCATGTCAAGGCTCCATGGTACAGTTACCTGATGGTCCCCTCTGCAAACTTCAAAACTAGCAAGTATTTGGAAGCCAAAGACAACTTTTCAGCAGGAAGCAGATGCAGTGTGAAAGCTTTTCAAGTCTTTTCCTGCAGTGTGATCTTCAGAGGAACCACCCCTTTAAGACAGCAGAGATGCTCTTAGAGGACCCAAGCATTTAGGGCCAGCAGGGATAGAGAGCAGAAACCAAGGAACATTCAGAGCCATGAATCCCTCAAAGTGCAAAGTGCCAGGTCATACCAGCAGCATGGCTGCCTCGGGCTTCAATACTCCTCTCCTTTTGATTATGAAAATATCCTTATTTTACTGCAACATGGCATAGTGATTTGCATCTTTAGTGTTTTCACTCAAAAGCTCCAAAGTTATTTAGATAAGCACCATTAAGCAAAATTCTAAGTAATTAGTTCTTTTGATGTCTCCTGGTAACACCAGAGGAACTCAGAGACATTTATTAACAATACTATTAGTCCCGGGTGGGACATACCACACACAGAACTGAGGCCCCATACAAGCTGTCATTAAATGCTGAGAAGAAATAGCTGTTTCTTCTTCCTGTGTCATTCTTCCTCAACCAGCCCTGGCCACTTAGGTAGGATCATTATATCGTTTTACAAACATACCACAAATCACTGCTAATGCAGAATCCTACAGGGTGGCCACAGCATCACACCCACCTTTAGAGAACCCCGAACTTCCAGTTCCATCACACACACACACACACACACACACACACACGCACGCACACACACACACACACACACGCACGCACGCACACACACACACACACGCA
>NC_034600.1:76277078-76294828 GCF_900095145.1 Mus pahari | reverse complement strand
ACACACACACACACACACACACACACGCACATAGAGTCAGAACTTCAAAACCAGAAGGGAATCTAAGACCCTTTTTCATCCTTCCTTGTGGACCAAAGACAGATCTGAATACATGGGTATCATTAAGGTTCAGCACTAAGGAAAACAGGATCCACATTTCTCGCCTCAAATGACTCCCAGAATCCAACTGAATCCAACTGAGTGCCCAAACCATGGGTGTGGGGTGCTTTTGGTAACTGAAAATGTCCAGCCAAACATCCGTTCTTTCCACACAATGACAAACGTTTCTGACCTATTAATTTGATATGTAATGTATCAAAATGAGGAAAACCATTAGAACTTAGAAAATAACCAAGAGATTCTCTGTTTATCTACTGTCACTCCAATGCAAGTACAAATAGAATAACTAGAAACTATGATCCGCGTCTGAGTGAAAGCACACAGTGTTTGTTGTTTCTGAGCCTAGGTTAATTCACTTAATATAATATTTTCTAGGACTTATGAGAGAAGATTAAGAGAGGGGGAGGGGGGCTTAAGGAGGAGGGGAGAGAAATAGAGCCCACGTGATTTAAAAGAAGAGGGAGTGCAAAGCATGAGGGGTTGAAGCAGGATAAATAAGGAGCAGGAGAGAGGAAAGGAGGGGCTGGATGGGGTGAGTTCACCAAAAGGAAGTACATACCAAAGTTCTACAATGAAACCTGCTACTTTGTAAGCTAATTAAAAGAGAAACAGGGAGATGAAGAGAAGCATGACGTTGGATGGGTGGGAAGAATGGGAAGGAGATCAGGAAGTGGAAATGGTGATCGGAGTATATTGTGTGAATTTAATAATGAGGGAGAAAAGAGAGAGGAAAGCTGAGAGTGGAGGGGAAGTAACTTAAAGGAAGACTTATATTAAGAACATGAGGGCTCTGTCTCCCGTATTTTAGAAAACAGGTCTTTTCGGGAACCAGCCACTGAAGCAGATAGGAAACTAGGGTCTCAGCTGGTCTTCCCGTTTCCCCTGTGAAGCACCCTATGACCCTCAGGTCTACAGCAGGCTGACACAGCTGATAGCAAAGGGTGAAAATCCAAGAACCCCTGTTGTTCTAACTCAGGACCTCTGCCCACTCGCCTTGTGTCTTTAAGGCAGACTCTTCCCACCGGCTAAATACCCTGTATCTCCCGTACTATAGCAAAAGCTAGCTTGGCTGAGACATTTAAATGAGAGCTCCCTTTACCTACCAGTGCTTTGTCAACTGATTTCCAAAGAATAGACAGGAGGAGCTGCTCTGTCCCACCTCTCCTGCTGAGGATCAGTCTCCGGAAGACTTTGGTTTTAGAAGTAATTCAACATCCTTAGTCATCAGGGAAATGCAAATCAAAACAACCTTGAGATTCCATCTCACACCAGTCAGAATGGCTAAGATTAAAAATTCAGGTGACAGCAGATGCTGGCGAGGTTGTGGAGAAAGAGGAATACTCCTCCATTGCTGGTGGGATTGCAAGCTTGTACAACCACTCTGGAAATCAGTCTGGTGGTTCCTCAGAAAATTGGACATAGTACTACTGGAGGATCCAGCAATACCTCTTCTGGGCATATACCCAGAAGATCTTCCAACTGGTAATAAGGACACATGCTCCAATATGTTCATAGCAGCCTTATTTATAATAGCCAGAAGCTGGAAAGAACCCAGATGTCCTTCAATAAGGAATGGATACAGAAACTGTGGTACATTTACACAATGGAGTACTACTCAGCTATTAAAAACAAGGAATTTATGAAGTTCTTAGGTAAATGGATGTATCTGGAGGATATCATCCTTAGTGAGGTAACCCAATCACAAGTCACTAGATATGCACTCACTGATAAGCAGATATTAGCCCAGAAACTTAGAATACCCAAGATACATTTTGCAAAACACAGGAAAACCAAGAAGGATGACCATCGTGTGGATACTTCATTCCTCCTTAGAATAAGGAACAAAATACCCATGAAAGGATATAGGTACAGAGACAAAATTTAGAGCTAAGATGAAAGGATGGACTATCCAGAGACTACCCCATCCAGGAATCCATCCCATCATCAGCCACCAAACCCAGATACTAATGCACATGCCAGCAAGATTCTGCTGAAGGGAACCTGATATAGTGGCCTCTTGGGAGGCTATGCCAGTGCCTGGCAAACACAGAAGTGGATGCTCACAGTCAGCTCTTGGATGGAACACAGGGCCCCCAGTGGAGAAGCTAGAGAAAGTACCCAAGGAGCTGAAGGGGGCTGCAACACTGTAGGTGCAACAACAATATGAATTAACCAGTACCCCCTGAGCTCGAGTCTCTAGCTGCATATGTAGCAGAAGATGGCCTAATCGGTCATCACTGGAAAGAAAGGCCCCTTAGTCTTGTAAACTTTATATGACCCAGCACAGGGGAAGGCCAGGGCCAAGTAGTGGGAGTGGGTGGGTAGGGGAGCAGGGGCGGGGGTGGGGTATAGGGCATCCCAGTTCTGGCTCCTGAAGCATCATGAAAATGTACAAAAGTACCTGCTGTGAGACCTCACCTCGACAAAGCAGCAACTGGAACCTTCCCCACAACCATCTTGGTCTCCCCAGCACCTGCTTCCCCAACCACACGGAAACTGGAAAAGCATCACGGTTTGGGGAGGGGGGCAGTAGCATTTCAGAGGAACTGAATATCCTTGAATTTTCCCCAGCTTCCAACTCCTTCTCATATCTATATCATGAAAGAGCCATGAAAAACTATGTGAGAGTTAGTGTTGGTCCTCTCAACAATTTAAAACTTCTGATGTGGTTTGGTTTGGTTGGTTTGGGGACTTTCCTCACTAGAAGGATGGACTTTGATCTGAACTCTACCTGCTCTTTCCAAGGGCCACATTACTCACAGAAATTACCATGAAGACTCAGAAAGAAAACTGACTTGGGCCCGCCAAAGCAGCTGTGATTGCCATCGCTTGCCTGGGGACTGAAAAGCAGGGGAACCCAGAAGATAAGTAAAGATTGCAGATCAGATAGAAACCCAAAACGAGACCAGTGGGGAAAAGACAAGCTTTGATGTCCAGTGTGAGAAGGACGTGAAAACCCAGCAAAATTAGTATCCTGCCAGGAGTCAGAAACACCAACCTGAGCTTGGTGACACATGGAAACCAGTAGGTAATGCAGAAGAATGCCAGGACTTCGATTGCTTTTCCACTTCTGCTGCCCAGTGACCCCACTGCCCTTATACTAACCCCAGACTGGCTCTACCTACTCTTAATTTTTGATGTTGTTAAGTGCCAGCAGCAATTCTCCTCCTCTCTCCTAGGACTCCTCTCTGGATGCTGATAAAGAGAGTTTTAAGTTCCACAGACTCACTTGAGCAGTATTACTGCTTTCCATTGGCAATACAGAAAAGATGATTAACTTAGAGGATTTCTTGATGAAACAGTCTACACTGTTGACAAAATCATCATAGCTGTCACTTGTCACCTCTGTGCCAGCTGTGTAATTAGTGTCATTTCCAGTAAGTCATGGAAATATAGATGAGCGTGGATGATACAATACAAAATTGCCTAAGTGTAGATATTTTATGGCACCTGGGGAGTGTTGTACTTGCACGTGACACAGACTTGGCACGCACTTCCAGCAGATCTTAAGCACTCTCGCCCATACCAAATGCACCCACTGTCTTCTGACACACTTATAGAAAGATGTGTTTGGGTGGATGATGCTAAGGTATGTGGTAGTGGCAGGGGGTGATGAGCATGCTCTGTGTGGAACTCATTTGGAAATGCATTACATTATTAACATATTTCTATAGTTAGTGTATTCAATTTCACTTTTATACTTTCCTAAATAGAACACCATTTTAAAAGACCAAAATTTAATTAATATAATTTGTACCCAAGTCATCACCTATGCTCCCAAACCATGCACATTTGGCTGCTTTCTCTCACAAAACCTCCTCGTTCAGAGCCTGACACTGTATAAAGAGACCATCTACATTTGTTAAATCTATAACAAAAACACAATTCTAAGTAGTAGCTGCGTGAGTTCTGGCAAAGAAGATAGAGATGGAAAAATATTGGATATTCAGAATCTGTGATCAATTCCTAAGCCAGAATCATCTATATCCCCAGTTTAACAGTGTGCTCGTAGAGAGTTAGCCATGAAGGTCAGAAAAAACTTCCTAACCAACGAGATGGTTCACCACAATGTTGACTGTGAAGTAACGAGCTGCTGAATCTCTCATGGTGTCCCAGGTTATAAGCTCAACAAGGGAAAGAGTTTTGTCTGGTTTCTAGTCAGATTCATGGCCACCAAAGACACCCACATCCTAATCCAAGGAGATGGTAACTACGGTACATTTTATACCAAGCAACACAAAACACAAAGAGTTCTTTTCTCTGGGTCCCAAGATCCATAAAGTGTCCCCCATATTTAAATAATTCTCCACGTGCGTAAGTTATTAGGCTCAAGTAGCAACTGTACAATGGCATGGAGAAGTTTGTAAAAACTGTCAAAAATAAAACAAAAAAATAGCTTACTAATCAAAACTTCACAATCTAAAGCTATACTAGGTTAAAGATAAATCTACTTCTTTCCGATTTCAAAATGTAGATTACTCCTTGAGAGATGAGGGTGGGTGGGAAAAGGTTAGATCATCATTCTGCAAATGTGGAAGCACCACTGGGAAGTTCTTAGGATGGTAATTGTACGTGTGCAAAGTGAGTTGGAGTACAACGTAGGGAATGAAACGCTTGAAAGGGGCTGTGGGAGGAGCAAGTAAGATTTATTTTCATTAACCCAGCAAGATATACAATGCATTTTCTGGACAGTGCGAGTAGGGAAATGAATGAGATCTAGGGACAGTCAGAAGGATGTATGGATAGTAGCTAGTGACTGGAGGAAGGGAAAGAAAAGAAAGTAATGGGGTTGCCAAATTGTAAATATGGTTAACAGAGTGGATGACAATCATTCCGTAAAACATGAGATGCTTTGGCTGAGTCAGAAATCAATTATGGTTGTTGTAATACAATGGAGCCTGAGTTAGACTTGTGTTTGTAATGGGAGAATAACCTGGTTAGTTTTTATTTTATTCTTATCAATTCAAAACAAGCTAGAGTTGTCTGAGAGGAGGGAACCTCAGTTGAGAAAATGGACCCATCAGATTGGCCTGTCAGCAAACTTACAGAGCATTTCGTCATTGATGATTGATGTGAAAGGGAACAGCCCACTGTGAGCGGTGCCTTTCCTGTGCAAGTTATCATGGGGTGTATGAGAAAAAACAAAACAAAACTGTATAGCATACCTCCACGGTCTCTGCTTCAGTTTCTGCCTCCAGCGCTTGCCTTGAATTCCTGTCCTGTCTTCTCTTGGTGATGGATTGTGATCTAGAAGCTGTAAAAGGGAATAAACTCTTTGTTCCCCAAGCTACTTTTGGTTATGGTATTTTATCACAAAAATAGAACCCTAATCAAGACAGAGAGGCTAAACAGAACTATGATAGATAATAAACTGTTGTAATTGTCATAGGATTAAAGGAGACATTTATTTTTTAGGAACATATTTGGAATGTGTCAAGGTATAGATGCAAGTGGAGATCATTTAGTAAGTCAACATCCAAGATAAATGTGTAGAATTAGGATGAATTAAACATATTTAAAATAAAGGAAAAGGATAAAGAAATACAAAGAGTGTTTATAACCAAAAAGGAAGAAAACCAAGGCTCTCTTAATCCTTGAGAGCCAACAGGGATGGTGTAAGACAGTGGTCATCATACTATGTGTCAAACGGTGCTTGACAGTGGAGCAGGGTAGACCCCGAGCACTGGGATTTTACACTGTGGAGCTCTTCAGGGGCTCAAAGGAGAAGAGTGAACAGTGGGGGAAGGATCACATGGAAAGCCGTGGTGTGAGGAAATGCAAACAATCAGGCCACCTCTATCAAGAAACATGACATGGAGACATGGCAGATGGAATGGTTGGGAGTTGTATTTTAGGAAGAAAGTGTTGACATCATCTGTCATTATAGCAAGAAAATGTTGATATCATTTGTCAGTAGGGAGATTGAGGATGAAGCTGAATCACCAAGGGGATGCTTAGTGTCATAAGATCCCAAGCAGCTAAGATGGATCCAGCTAAGGTGGAGGGACAGATATTAATGGTGTGATGGGATGCATGCTCCCTGTCATGAGTAGTGAGGAAACACGGCCATGATGCTTGCAGGTGAATTTTTAAGCACAATGGAAGAAAACTAAAAGAGGTAATATCTTTTGGTTTTAATTCTTCTAGTAAGTAGATAAATTTATGATGAATTCTTAATTTTGAAAAGGGAAGAATAATTCTAGCATTTAAGCCAAATTGCTCCAAGAGTTTCAGATATTATTATCTCAGCATAGATTTTAATTTATAAAATTATAATCCAGCTGTTTGCATTAACTAAAAAAAAGCATTAAACACTTATTTGATACTTAACACTGGGGAAGATCATATTTGTAGTTCACAGGAAGCATTCTTTGTTTTAATTTTTTAAGTTATTTTATTTATTTACATTTCAAATGTTATCCCCCTTCCCAGTTTCCCCTCTGCAACCCCCCTATCCCATTCCCCATCCCCCTGATTCTACCCACCCATCCACCCACTCCCACTTCACCTCCCTAGCTTTCCCCAACATTGGGGCATCGAGTCTTCACAGGAAAAAGCCCCCCCCCCCATTGATGCCAGAGAAGGCCATCCTCTGCTACATATGTGGTTAGAGCCACCCTCCATGTGTACTCTTCTGTTGGTTTAGTCCTTGGGAGCTCTGTAGGGGGTCTGGTTGGTTGATCTTGTTGCTCTTCCTATGGGGTTGCGAACCTCTTCAGCTCACAGGAAGCATTCTTAACCTTTCCATTCTTCGGCAAGTCCCTCTCCCATTGCCGGTCTCTCAGTTCTGGAGGTGTGCCTGTTTAACCTGGCAGTTTTCATATTCTTCCCTTCTTTCCATTTCCATCATGAGTGTTGGCTCCTCCCTCTAAACGGTGTCCTGCCTTTTACAGGCATGCGGGGGATCGCGCAGCCGGAGTGCACCAGACCAGCCGGAACACAGCGTCCTCGAACCGCCCACTGTCACCGCCCACCGCTGCCCAGACCTGCCCACCATCGGACACCTGCCCGCCACTGCCAGGNCTGCCCATCATCGCGAGAACACCGTGGCAACTTCTAAGGACTCAGGGGAATGCTGGGAACCCTTCTTTGTATTTAAGCCAGTCCTGACAATAAAGATAAAGGCTTTGATCAGACACTTGCCAAGGCCCCATATTTNCNTTTGCAGCCCTGTTCTTTCTCAGGAGTTCTCGTCCTCCAGTTCGGATCCACAGTGGGTTCAGCAGGCAGAGCCACACATTTGGCGCTCAAGTGCGAACCCACCCCAAGGTGTTCTGCCCACGCAGACAAGGCGCTGGTCTGCGTGCAGGCAGGAACACCACACATGAGGAAATAAAGTAGCTGCACTAAATCTAAGTCATTTCCTGGGACATTGTTGTTTTGTTTTGTTTTGTTTTTTCCTACATGCAAACCTTTGTATCACACAAGATCAAAATGCATACCTGGGAGATTCAGAACGTGACTTGGGGCTGGAACAGCATTGTGAAGGATGAGCCAGCTGAAAGCATTCACACATTATCGAGCTGTGGTCCGGTCTTCTTATCACTAAGACAGAAGCTGCCCTTATAGAATGTGACGTCAGTGTTGGACAATGGCCCTAAGTGGCCATCATTATAGGAGGGAAGATATTAAATGCTGATGACTGTTTCCAAAGAAGCACTGGGTTAAGTGGATAAAAGGGTGATCCATAACTCTGACAAACTAAGCATGGCGCAGTGAAGTGACCAATACACGAAAATATTTGAATTATTGATTATGTATGTCACAGGCGAACTGGAAGATTCAGAAAGGAAGGAAGAGACGCCATAGCCACACTACTCACTGGACATGGGAAGTCTGAGTAGAGGCCTCTCATTACTTAGCAAGTACGCAACTAAGAAAGACGTACTTCATCTCAACATCTAGCTGCTGAAGGGACTGTTGTGTTGCGCGTGACCAAGATATTTACAACTACTTCCCTAAAAGCTGTATACAGCTCAAAGAGCTTGTTTTAAAAGTCAGCGACAAATGACAAGAAAAAAAATCTCACAAAAATAATTTCTTGTTCCTGTGAAGCTGTTTGTGTATTCAGGAGCCCTTGGAAGAGAAACGGGTGTCTTCCAAGCAATACAAAGGTTCCAGGTTGTCTTGAGACTCCATCTCCTCCATTTCAACACATAATCTCCACTGAGGACAAGAGGAGGCTGGAGAACTTCCATAACTGAGCATCTCCTTGTCCCCATCTCCCCTGGGTTCCTTATCTTCAACTTCCTTCCTCCAGCCTGCCCTGGGGACACAAGAGGATGATCTGAGTATAATACACAGATGATCTGAGTATAATACCCTTCTGTACTCTGTCTTCTCTCCATACCTGATCAGTAGAAGGCAGCAGAGGAAGACTTTATCACATACAAGGTACCAATCTTTCACTCACTCTCTGCGGGAGCCATGGTAACACGGCTGCCTCTTGCATCCCAGGACCACTAAGGGAGGCAAGTAACAGGGATCACACAGCTCTTTAGGAGCTGATGCTCACCCTCTCTTTCTCACCTCCACTTCTCTTCTCCCCTACCCTTCTGTCCCCTCTTCTCACTTGTCCTTTCTTCTTTTCCTGTCTTCCATTTTCCTCCTTTTTCAATTCCTCTCCTCCTCCTTGTCCTCCCCTCCTCCATGCCTCCTTCCTGTCAATACCCCCACTGCTGACAAACAGAGTGCTCAGAGCATGTTACCACGCTATTCCCTCAAAATCCAGGTAGCTTACGAGTAGAAAGAGAAAGGCTGCCCCTATTCTTTGTCACTACCTGGATTTTAGATGTTTTGCCTTGGCGGAGGCCCATATCACTTCCAGTTGAAGTTATTGACTAGAATTAGTTACGTTCCATCCTTAACTACCAGGAGAGTGAGAGCTTCACCCCTTTCAATGGTCCAGGAGAATCAGATACTGGTGGAGCCTGACACTCTATCATAGAGGCCAGCAGTGATGTCACATGACCTACTCAGTGATTATAGAGTAAATCATGCGCTTTCATCATTAGAAGCAGCACACAATTCACCCAGCCTCCTTTGAGTTATAATTGCCGATTACTGGAACTCTTCCAAAAGCAGTGATCAAACACAAAATTATCAAATTAACCCCCAAATGGGCAATCAGATTGAGATAGCTGATTCCTCCGATGTTAAAGAAAATTAACCATTAGCTCTTTAGAAAAACAAGCGAAGCAAGCACAGACCTCCTGCTGTCCCCTCTGACTGTCCTCTCTGCTGTCCTCTCTGTTGTCCTCTCTGTTGTCCTCTCTGACTGTCCCCTCTGACTGTCCCCTCTGACTGTCCTCTCTGCTGTCTTCTCTGTTGTCCTCTCTGTTGTCCTCTCTGACTGTCCCCTCTGACTGTCCTCTCTGATTGTCCCCTCTGACTGTCCCCTCTGACTGTCCCCTCTGACTGTCCTCTCTGCTGTCCTCTCTGCTGTCCCCTCTGACTGTCCCCTCTGCTGTCCCCTCTGTCTCCTCTGCTGTCCGCTCTGTTGTCCTCTCTGACTGTCCCCTCTGACTGTCCCCTCTGACTGTCCCCTCTGACTGTCCCCTCTGACTGTCCTCTCTGCTGTCCTCTCTGCTGTCCCCTCTGACTGTCCCCTCTGACTGTCCCCTCTGACTGTCCCCTCTGACTGTCCTCTCTGACTGTCCTCTCTGCTGTCCCCTCTGACTGTCCCCTCTGACTGTCCCCTCTGTCCTCTCTGTCTGTCCTCTCTGACTGTCCCCTCTGACTGTCCCCTCTGACTGTCCTCTCTGTTGTCCCCTCTGACTGTCCCCTCTGACTGTCCTCTCTGACTGTCCCTTCTGACTGTCCCCTCTGACTGTCCCCTCTGACTGTCCCCTCTGACTGTCCCCTCTGACTGTCCTCTCTGCTGTCCCCTCTGACTGTCCCCTCTGACTGTCCTCTCTGCTGTCCCCTCTGTTGTCCTCTCTGCTGTCCCCTTTGACTGTCCCCACAGACAAGTACTAGGGGAAGCTCCCACAGACAACAACCCGCGTGTCACGGAGAGGCAGAAATACAATGCTATCTCCAAACGCTTTGCAGGTTGATTACAGACTCCAGGTAGACAGAGACATAATAACTGGTCCTTCATGCCCAGGTTTGCAGGAGGAGCACGGTGCTGCCATCATGGTGCTGCATGCTCAGAGATCAGCAGGATCTCCCCAGTCACAGCTCTTTCCATGTTCCTTGGCATGGAAACTGAGGCTACTAGGTGAAGGGTTTTGACCTGTGACATGTAGATATCTCACAATAGCTAATAAAGTTGGGGGATATAGTTGCATGATTTTTTTTTTTGTGGAAAGAATTCACAGTTCTCATAAGAAATGCACACATACTCAGGTATACACATGTGCCCATGCATACACTTGTGTGCACACACATGTGCACTTGCATGAGCACTCCTTATCTTGAAAAAGAAGACAAAGGCTTGTAGAACGTTACCTCATCCTTTCAGAATTAGCACTGATGACCCCATAAACTTTCTGTCCCATTTCTCACCTTGCAAGAATATAGCTCACATTCTCAGAAAATGAGATTATCTCAGGATAGAGAGACAGTACAATTGGAGTAAACATATATTTACATATAACTCCACATCTGCCAACACCTAGTATTTGAATATATCACTTCTAGAAGGTCACAGAAACATCTGTTGGGTACCTTATGGGTTTTATCTTTATTTTCTTGTTTTGTTCCCAGCAACTACAAAATAAGATATATATATATTACAATTTTCTCTAAGCAAACGTGGAAGAAATATTTTAAGCCATGCTAAAGCTCTGAACTGAGATTCCAAATGCTCACTGAAATAGGTAGTTGCTCTTCATAAACTCTTGCCCAAAGAGGAAAGTTTAAATGGCTAGGACCGTCTTTATGGGTCACAGTCTCAGCCTTGAATGTCCCAAAGTGCCTAAAGCAGCAGCTCTCAGAGTCATCGTCCCGTTGCTTTAACTAAGCATGGGTCCAGCTTTGCTAGCATTCTAGTTAACTCCTGGACTAACTGTGCATCAAACGCCTGGGAGCACGCTGCAGATAATCCTAACAAAGTCTTAACTTTTCCCACTTTCAGTTTCTACACAGAAACCAATCAGGAAAGGCTTGGGACATCCAATGTTGTGGTCAGTATCCCCACCCCCCATGCAAGCAAAAGAAAGAGAGAAATGTTATCTTAACCTTATAACCAGTTCCCATGGGTATACGGCAGAGGGTACAAACAGTGGAAGATTTCAGTCGTTAGGGATACTTTCCGTTGTTGCATATTGAGAGTGTTTGAGCTGAGGCTGACTGCATCTTTGGATTGGAGTTGGTATGTAGAGTCTCACAGAATAGATGTGTCCCTGGTGCTCACTGTTCCATCAGCCTCAGCAAACACTGCATTCCACCCCAACTTCCCAACATCTGTAAGCCCGACTCCCCTGCTTTCTCTCTTTCAGTCATCATCTGATTGCTGGTGTTCTTCCCTGTGCCTGGCTTTCACATAACACATTGGTTTTTGCATATGACACACAGTCTTGTCTAGTGTGCTCCACCTAAAATTTCCTATAACTTCCACTTTTGGGTTTTAATCTTTTTATAAGTCCTGGGATTGGTCAGACAGACCAACTCCACAGTTTTGTGTTTCGGTACCTCAGTTATTGCAAACTGCAAATGGCAGTGCGGTGAGGCGGAACCTAAGTGTGGATCCATCAGCAGGCAGGATCAACACGCTGTTCCCTGTCAGGTGAGGGGTGTGAACCAGATGGGTCATGATCTCGAACATCACCAGACTTGGCTCTTTGCCCTTGCCTGGTTGTTATGCCATTTTTGTTTAATTTTTTTCATCGTTGGTGATGGGCTTTTAAGTGGTAGGCCTTGAACCCAGAGCGTTATTCTTGCTAGGCAAGCAATCCACCATTGAGCTACAACTGTTATCCCAGCCCCCAAATTTTCTGGTATAATCTTATTTTCTGGTTACTGGGTACTTTCCGATGGCCCTTGGTTCGCGTGTACACTGTGAGCAGAAGATTTTCAGAAATGGCCAGCTTCAAACTCACAGTGTCACCCACGACCGTTGTACAAGCACTAAAGAAGTGCGTTGCATCTGCCCAAAGGACAGGCAGGTGTAGGCCGCTGCAGTGCTGAAGCAGTTTGAAGGACTATGCAGAACAGTCTCCAAACAGACTCCCAAGGAGACACTTGTAATTCTAGTAATATATGGGAGAAGTCAGTTGTATCTCTCCCAAACAACAACAACAACAACAAAAACCGACTTGCATTTCTGTAAGCAAATGCTCTGTTGACCATTTCTCTAAAATCTACATGGTTGTGAGGTGCCCCAGTCAAAGATAAGCTGAGCAGCAAACCTCTTCCGGATGAGGGGATCCCAGAGGGTCTATTAAGCACACACCCGTATTCTATCAAAAAGACGCGTATAATTTTTTTCCCATTTCAAAGTTTTCAGTTTTGTTTCCAATAAGCTTACCTTGGGGGTCATCAGTAGCGCCCCTGAAGGAGCGCTGGTAACGAGCTCTCGTTCTCATTAGGCTTGCCCTGCTTCTATCTATGGGGCTACAGGAGTGTTAATCAACCACCTATTTGCTTTGTAAATTGGGAACGATGCAGTCCTGAGCTACTAATAAGGTCATAGAAATAACGTCTGTGTGGAAGTTTTCCTAAGGAAATTGAATTCCATTTGTAAAGCTTCTATTATTTGCTCTCCAGAGGACAGAAAAACAAGCCCAAGAAACATTTTCCACCAAAAAGTTAGACTTCATGCTTCTCCGCCAAGTCTCTTACACTAGCAGTTTCTTGCCCTATAAGATATGACCCTCACTGTCTGCCAGATTGAGACCTGAAGGCAGGATCTCCAAAGAGTGAATCCTTTTCTTTGCAACAGCTTGTCATCGCTGATCAGATAAAGGCTTTTATCAAATGTAACACTCCCCATATGGTCTCGGTTGCACAGTTCAAATGTATTTTGATAAATAGATAGACATGTTCTGGGGGAGGTGGGTCAGTAGGTAAGAGCATGTACTTCTCAGAACCCACTTTGGACAACTCACAACCACAACCACAACCCCTCCAGAGGACCACATACCCTATTTTGGTCTCCACAGGCACCTGCATTCACATACACAAACAAATGCATACATACATGATTTTTTTGTTTGTTTTGTTTTTTTGTTTTTTTGAGACAGGGCTTCTCCGTGTAGTCCTGGCTGTCCTGGAACTTACTTTATAGACTAGGCTGGCCTGGAACTCAGAAATCCGCCTGCCTCTGCCTCCCAAGTGTTGGGACTAAAGGTGTGCGCCACCACTGCCCAGCACATGATTTTTTTTTTAATCCATCTTAAATTTTAAAAAGACAGACATACCTATATCAACTCAAGTAATTAAATATACATCCATTAAAAAGTAAAGACACATTACTGGTTGGTAAGTTCTAGGGAATCAATGAAAATCAGTTGTAATTTTAAATATTTAATGTCCCTTTACAAAAGCAGGGTCTAGTTAATAGAATATTAGAGATAACTCATAAATAAATAGGAAGGGTCAGCGTCTTCAGTTGGGAGCACTGGAAGATCAAATCACCTGCTATGACTCCCTTCCTAAGACTTAAGGCTAAAGGTTAAGCTTCTGACCTGTGCAAGATAGCAAAGCCCGCTGAGAATCATCAGAGTAAAACAAAAATTATCAATTATCCACTGGCAACACAGACGCAATACTGTAGTCAACGTATCACCATCATTAATAAGATTGCAATCCAGGAGTCTATGTCCCCGTCGGAATGTAGCTCATCTTCATTTCATAAGGGTTTGATCAATGCTTCCTCTGAGGGTAAGATAAGCCTCCAGGGTCTTCTTATGGGGCATATCTATTTTGAAATATTTATATTCATAATATTGTACCTCAGCAAACTCGAGAGAAAGTGAAACATCTTTCCTAACCCTGAGCGCTTGCAATTCCATTGAGCTAATCCAAGAAATATACAGCTTATTAAACAATTACTCAGAGTGCTTGTCTTTTTACAAAGTTAAATTAACTGTTTTCATTGTTTTGGGGCCTTTGGGAAATCTCAGAAATGGATTTAGATTATCTGACATTTTGTTTTTGAACACTCCATCAAACCTTAACACAAAAAACTCAAGAACTGTCAGAGGAGATGATGCACAGGTGAGCCTCATCGGACTGTAGCCCCGGAGAAAGAACCACAAGCTGATGTGTGCACTAGACTGAGAACAAAATGTTTTGAAGAACGAGTGAAACGTAACACACTCACAAGAGTCCTAACTTTTTCACAAGTAAGGCAACTTTGTGACCGGTTCTTTTTTCTAGTGACTGACAACATAATAAAGTCAATCAGGAAGCACAGAGATTCTTCTGGTGATCACAGATTCTTGCTGCCTTGGCAGATTTCATAAAAAGGAATGAGCCATCTCTCTTCTTCTAAACTGAGGCCTTAATCAGTAAACCAAGGGAAAAAACCCATCAAAATAAGCAGAGAATTAAAGATTTAACTTCATCTCCTTTTATACATTATGTGCCTTTATTTCAGTTTTAACAAAACTCTGGCCTAAAGTCTATAAAATGTGGGGAAGTTTGAACTAACTATTCTCTCTGTAAATTTATTTGGGGACACTCTAAGAATATCAATTTATATGTGTATATTCATCCCTGTACATAACCAGATCTGAGCTCCCTTTAAGAGAAATGTAAAAACCTAAATTATGAAAGTCCTCTGGGGTGGTGACATCACAATGACTTAGTGAGCACTCAAGGCTTTTCTCAGCTCTGTGCACACGGGGGGCATGGAGCCACCAAGGGGCTTCAGCTTCAGAAGAGAATGATAGCCCCTGGTTAAAGGTAACCAAGAACATGCCAGAACTCTGGTCCATCCTTCAAGAAGCTTCCTTCTTCTCCATACATTCCAAACTGACTACAGCTTAGAATATGAGAAGGGAAAAGACCAAAAGAGCACACTGCTGTCTGTCACCCGGTGGAGACCGGATCACTGTCTCCACACTGCTGTCCATCACCCGGTAGAGACCAGATCACTGTCTCCACACTGCCGTCCGTCACCCGGTGGAGACCGGATCACTATCTCTTCCCCACAAACACAAACCAACCATCCTCAGCGAACCATGTCCCCAGTAACCGCTGCCTGCATGTGCGTATAAAATAGTGTTTCCATGAGCAATAGCGGTGAGAGAATTAAGTCAGGGTTGAAAGATAAATGGCATACGCTTTCTCTCATTTGTGGTTCCTAGATTTTATGTAGATACAGAAAGTCAGGAAAGGGGATAAAATGTCAAGCAGACTGCCAACAACACTAAGATTTTATAGTCGCCTGGAACTCAGAGCAGGAAAACGCACACCCCTGCTGATCCAATCCATGAGGCACACTTGTCCAGTAACATGGTTTCTCACATAAATCATGATGTCTTAATGGGAATTTCTAAACTAGTAAAGAATGATTTTTCAAGTGGCCTCATGAACATCACATATATTAAACAAACATGAAATATTTTAATATCTTCATTTACTCGTGAGGTAATTTATATTTAAAGAACATATGCGGGAGCCACAGGGCTGACTGGACAGATCAGGTATGGGTATCAGAATGGGAGCTGTCAAAGCAGACAGAGGTGACACATTCTTTGATCTACTGAGGAGACGTCCAATCTGTCACATGCTCTTTATAATACCTACATAATTACAAATGCTTATCACTTAAAATTTGACTCTTGTAATTGTCAAAATATATTGCAGTTCTATTTGCATAACTATTGATAACTATCAGTCTATTGTATTGTTTTTATTATAGGCTGTAGTTATGCACTGTTTCTGTACTGGCCACCTGCATCCTATACATCCTGAAGATCCATCGTGGCATTCATCGAAAGCAGGACAAGGTGAGGCTGGTTTTACAACTCAATGTTCAGGTGCTCATTGTTAGGGAAAGGCCAACTGACCCCTCCATGACAATGAGTCATGGCGTACATTACTCTCCCCTGAGACAGTTAATACATGTCTGGCTTTCTGTAGGCAGTGCCCAGAACTCTGCATTTACAGCAGTCTCAACATTCTTCTTGCACAAATTCAGATTTGAAAATCAGTATTCCATGGATTTGATCTTCCTTTGGGGGTTGGGGGAACCTACAACTTTTATGTGATTGCTGCCTGTGCTATGTATTGGTCATTTTGTTTTATTTTTGTTTTCTTCTGGTTAGTGGATCATTATTAACTAACTGCCTTTCTAGTGATGGTCAGCATTTAACCTCATCGGAAAGGGCGTTAGCAAAGGAGAAAATTGTCCCTATTTTGAGAATAGCAGTTCACTGTGGTGCATGGATGGTTGTACTGTGTATAAGATTTAGAACATGTGTTGGCCTCACCAAGAAGCTGGCAATCATTGTGTGGTCCCCAGGCCTTCCCTGCTCTCTCTCTCTCTCTCTCTCTCTCTCTCTCTCTCTCTCTCTCTCTCTCTCTCTCTCTCCTCTCTCCTCCCTGCCACCCCTCCCCTCCTTCTCTCCCTCCCTTATTCCTCTCTTGCTTTCCTTTCTTTCTTTCACTCTCCTTTTTGAGGTGTGTGCATGTGTGTGTGTGTGTGGGGGGGTTATCTCCTTCCACTTTGGAGCACAGAATAGCCCAGGCTAACCTGAAGCTTTCTATCTTCCCACTTTCTCTCTGCCTACAATGTGCACCACCACATCTGGCCCATTTCCTTTCTTTATCAATGATTTATCAGGAGAAAGGGGGAAAGAAACTGAAATCTGATTATTAAAAACAAAACAACAACAACAACAAATAGTAGACTTCAAAACCCATACTAACTATTGTAGAAGGATGCTGAGGAGAAGCTCACTGCTGAGGAGAAGCTCACTGCTCTCATGGAACATGGGAGTTCGATTCCCAGCCCCCACGCCACACAGTTCTCAACCAGCTATAACTCCATCTCCAGGGGTCCTGATGTCCTTCTGTGGCCCATTCAGACACCCACATGGATGTGTGCATAGAGGCACACATTCTCATAAATAAAATAAGTACATCTTTTAAAAAGAAGAATGAAAAGCTGGAAGACACAAATGAAAGAGGCCATCTCTACTAACTGCATGGATACAACAGGGTTAATAAAACAACACAATGATAAACCACAAATTTGACAACTCTGTTGTAATGGAACATTACAAACAACCAAAAAAAAAAAAATCCTCAAACTTACACAAGTCACCCCAACTTGTTCCTTCCTCCTTTCTGGGTTCTAGAGAGGGGAGTATTAGGTCACCAGAACTATAAAAGGGAAAATGGGAATACCAGAGAGAGGGATTTTACCTTGGGATTAAGGTTAGTATAGACAGAAAGAGAGTGAGAAGAATAAATAACGCTAAGGATGTTTACAGAAACCATGGGGAAAAACATATGTTCAATAGGCACATATATTCAATGGTGACACACGTATTTAATCCCACTACTTGACAGACAGATCTTTACGGGTTCCAGGCCAAGCATGGTCTACACACCATTTCTTTTTTTTTTTTTTTTAATTACTTTATTAGATATTTTCTTCATTTACATTTCTTTTTTAATTTATTATTATTTTCTTTATTTACATTTCAAATGCTATCCCGAAAGTTCCCTAT
>NC_034600.1:76246620-76276808 GCF_900095145.1 Mus pahari | reverse complement strand
CAGAATCTTGCTGGCATGTGCATTAGTATCTAGGTTTGGTGGCTGATGATGGGATGGATTCCTGGATGGGGTAGTCTCTGGATAGTCCATCCTTTCATATTAGCTCTAAATTTTGTCTCTGTACCTATATCCTTTCATGGGTATTTTTGTTCCTTATTCTAAGGAGGAATGAAGTATCCACACAATGGTCATCCTTCTTGGTTTTCCTTACACACCATTTCCAAGCCAGCTAAAAATACATGGTGAGACCCTGTTATATGTGTGTGCATTGAGATGGGGGAGATGAAGTTATGTCACAGGTGACAAGGTGAGAATGCTTCTCACAAGAGCCATAGACTTTCAAAAAACAAAACATAAGTGCCAGGCCTGGGAAACCTCCCTTTAAGTGGTTAAAGGAATTTTAAAAACTCCAAAGGTAAAATAGGCTATTGCTGCTGCCCTGGGTGACCTTTCCGAGCTTGAGAGTACGACCTACAGTTGAACATTTCACATGCATAGAACACAAGACTTAAAAAAAATCAGCTGGGATTAACCTGAAAGCTCACCGATTACTAGCTCTTATAGTATATGAAGGCTTTATACAAGTTACCCAGGAAGAAAAGCATTAATAGTCCTACTGAGCTGTAAGGACTATGAACCACACCAATGGCTACCAACTCAAGCTATTCCCAAGGTTATATCTTGGAGGTGGCCAACAACTGTCTAATTGAATTTCAGCACCTGTCAACAGGACCAAAAATCATACTTAGCCTAGCCAACTACCCATGGCTAGCAAAGTCATGGACACCAGGGGCCAGTCCACTCCTGACACTTTTCAGTGTAATCTCTAACTGCAATCTAAATATTTATCCTTATATACATGGGTAGGGTAGCTCTCACTCCTCATCAAAGTGGGTTCTTTGGGGAGCATATGGAAACCATCATAGAAATCCACAGCTGGTTAAATGCAGATAGCAACTCTTGGCGGGTGCCCGTCCCAGTTGATATATGTACAACACAACCCTTTACACTAAGTCTCAGGGTATATTGAGGAATAGTGGAGCAGGATTATAAGTGCCAGACGTGGAAGACATTTGTGACCAGATAGAGTCTTTTATATATGACAGGGAAGACATGGAGGGAATCTCAACGATATTTGACATGCCAATATGGGCATAGAAATTGTACGAGGGCCCAGGCGACCGATGGCTGTTGAGCGAGGGTCATTTCTGTCCTCTACAGGGAAGAGACCCAAGTAGGTTACCAAATTCCAAGGGCTTGCCCCTAAACCCGTATACTTGAGAGCAACCGTAAGTGGATTTTGCAGGCCATTCTTATATATGCATATGTATAAATATATGTAACGATAATGATTAAAGAAGAGGTCATGAATTTGTGACAGAGTTGGGGAGAATGGGAGAAGGCGGAGGGGTAGAAATGATGTAAATACGGCACTTATTATGAATTTTTCAAAACTAACAAATCAAATAACTTACCTCATTGGGAGACGCCGACCTTTGTGATGATACTAAGAGAGACTGGAAAGACAAAGGAAACTCTATTAAAGGGTTTTTTTTTCCCCAGAGATTGTGTCGCTATTCGCTTGCTGCCTATGCATCCAGTGTGGATAATAGCTGGCTGTCATTTTGTGTCCACTCAAGTTGAAGTAGTTTTGTGTGAACTTGAACGCTTGTGCTCATTTATGCAGTGGATGGTGGTACTGTGTCTGGTGTCTGCTCTCTGAGGATGTGTGTGCACGATCAAATGCCAGGTTTGTAATAGTAATCGTTGCCCTGCTTCGGAGCCCTGTAATCACCCACTAAAGCAGATGCAACCACGTAGACTTTGTGTTAGCCACTCCAGGAAGTTTCCTTGTATGCGGCTCAGTTCATTCTGCTTTGAGCAAAGCTCCCACTGAACAGATTTCCACAACCCTGAAATCCCCACCCCCAACCCCAACCCCAGTCGCAGAGCTCTTTAGAACGGTGGCTTGGGAAGCTGTTTGTCTAAGTGGCAGCATTTTCAGGTTGGCTCTTGAGTGTCCCCAGAGCTTCCATCCTCCACTCTTCCATCACCTACTCCAACACCACCCTGTCCTCTAAAGCATCAGGGCTGTTGACAAGCCACAAATATCCGCAAACACCCCCCTCCTTCCTCCTCAATCTAAGCTGAACTCTTTCCAGCCTGGTGCTGGCAATGATCAAGGAGCATCCACCCAGCAGGCTGCAGCTGCAGGGCCTCTCTTTCTGGTTTCACCTCGACTTATACATCCCAAACAACAGAAGAAACCTAAGAAACTAAATACCTATTCAAAGGAATTTCTGCACATAAAGGAACAGAACAGGATATTGTACCGTTTTCATCTTTCAGTAGACTCAAAGGATCCAGTCTTAGGTCATTAAACTCCCTAAAACCTGGCTTCTATTACCAGCCTTTTGAGGAAAAGGGTATGAAGTTAGACAACATTCCAACCTACAATATGTCAGCCAGACTTCTCTTCCCATCGATGAGGAGGCTGCTGTGTGTGTGTGTGGAGAGGTATATCTAGGTGAACCACAACACAGAGCTGGCAACTTCTACTTTTCCACAATGGGTTTCTCTGTAAAAATTTGTAAGGACCTAAATCTTTTCCTTTCAGTCTCCATTTTCAAAGGATAAAGCAAAAGCTGCTAACAGATCTAGGCTCAATACCTGCCATTCAGAATTCTAAAGGGAAAGGGTGACAGAGTCTAGAGCTGAGGAAGACTTTCAAAGCCAGCCTCTCTCCCTTGGGAGTGAGGAGCAGCTGGTCCAAGTTCCTTGTGTCTACCTCACTCAGGAAACAATTCCTCTGGGGTGAGAAGCTTTACCTAAATTGAAAACAAAGAATTCTCCAGAGAATTTCTACCAAAGAGAAAATGGGGGGGGGGGGAATCCCACTCCTATAGCCCTTTCTCAATGGAATCCTTGTCTACAAACACACATCAAGATAACTGCAGATCATACTCATGTCTTCATACATGACCCATTCAGACAAAAATACAAGACCAAAAAGCATATGCATTTGCAAAACTAGAATATAAATGGAGGGTAAAAAAAATATTCTGTCTTTCCTAAAATAGCAGCTATTTTGAAACTTTGCTTAAGTTTGCCCACTGAAGAGTTCTTTTTGAAGGATTTAAAATTCAACAGAAAAGGGGACATGAAACTTTCAAAATGGAAAAGAAAGGTGGTAGAAGAGACGTCCTGTATGAGGGGAAATGTCTGTGGCAGCATTCACTCTGTGACTCAATGAATCAGAACAAACGCCCAGGAAAGGAACAATGGGGAGTTATAGTCCATAAACGGGCCAGATGCACAGCATCAGGAAAGCTGCTCTGCCAGGGGACACAGCGGGAAGGGGAGTGGGAGTAAGGAACAGAAGCAGGTGAAGCAGCTCCGCAACAAAGAGCCCCCAGTGACCAGCATTCTCCTGTGCTAGAGAAAGGAGTCCAGAGAAATAAATGCAAAAGGACCGTTTTCAAATGAATCTCCGTGTGCTCCTTGCTAATCTCCAGGAACACTCTTTAGATGGCAAAGCCATTCGGAAAATAAAAGTTAATGGGCATAGAAATTCGGAAAGGAAAATAATACAAAAACCTAATTGCTTCACAATTTGGAGATGATAAAATAGAAGACACAAAAGATTAAAGTAAAAACTGAAATGCTTTCTAAGCCTTTCTCCCTCCCAGAACGCCGCACCACCACGGTGGCTCTTCAAAAAGACAACACAACGTTTGTTTACAGTCAGATGCAGGATGACAAGGAGTCTCAGACCTGAGAGATGACTCAAATCTGTCAGAGATAAACTTGGATTTTAAAAAGATTAAATATGAAATTCAGAAGCATCTCTCGCTAATTCAGAAGCGTGGTAACACTTGTGTCTGAAACCTCCATAAACATTTATCAGTAGGGTTCTCCCTGTTTCCCACTCTGTGGCCAGAGAATCACATATGAAACATCCATCACTCTTTGTTCTATAGAAACCTCACAGAGACTCTTTGAAAGTCAGTGTCTTGGGGATGAAAGTAACCTGATATGACTGAGATCTTGAAGATTATAATAATCTCACCTAACACATTTGAGCTGCTCCCAACATTTCGTTAAAAATACCTACAAAGACCATCAGTGAAGATTAAAAATCCATACTTCCAAAACATTGATGCTCATAGCAGCCTGGTGAAGTCATGGCTTCAATGCAGAAGAAGTTTCTGCTAAGACAAGGAGATATTTGAAAAGAATTAGAATGTGCACAGATGTTCACAAGCATGTAGTCCAGTGGTTCCCAACCTTCCTAACACTGTGACATCTTAATACAGTTCCTTATGTCATGGTGACTCCCAACCATAAAATCATTTCATTGCTACTTTATAACTTTAATTTTGTTGCTGTTATGAATGATAATGTACATATTCGATACATAGGATATTTGATACACCACCCTTGTAAGAGGGATGTTCAACTCCCAAAAGGGTCTTGACACACAGGTAGAGAAACACCCATCTATGCAAACATGTCAGCCTCACAAATGGAGAAAGACATCAGATTGTTCATGCTCTCTGTCCTGCCTCATTCAAAGGAGCATTTTGTGAGCTCCGCGCCCCTTCTGAATATACCAGGAGCTCATGCCATAGGACAGTGTAATCCTGTTCCTAACAGCCTTCCCTAAAGAAGACACCAGAGGCTTCAGGCAAGATGTATCCGTCAAGATGTTTAGGACATCCCTCAGAAATCAACTGAAGACATTGGCAGCTACATGAATAGCTTTCTCAGGGAGGGAGTTAAATAAGTCATTACCTGGACACAAGACCTAGCAACAGGGTAAGTTAACAAGGGGCATGTTGAAAATACAACATCATGATATAAAGTAAAAATAACATTTATTTAGAGTGTGACACAAGTATGCTAAAATCTTCTCTTCCTCTCTATCTTGTCTGTCTCTGTGTTTGTCTGTCTCTTTCACACACACACACACACACACACACACGAATAAGCATAACAGTCAACAAGCAAGTTACTAGTGGTTCCCTAGGAGACCAAAATCACTGACATATTAAAATGTCTATAAAATGAACACTAGGCATTTGTCTTTTTTTAATAATAAAAATAACATAAACATTATTTAAGTAAAGCAAATAAACAAACTGTCATCATTAGGTTTGGAAGAACACTGAACCTTGACCAAGACTGATTCTTGTATTAACAGAAACCAGTTCACCATTTCTGAATCTGAACGTGCCTCTGGTTGCAACGGTATAGAATAATTTAATTAAAATAATATATCTCAAGTGTCACATGCAGTCATAGATCAAGGTAAGTATATGTCAGTGATAGCCATGCAGTGGAAACAGTCTGCTAACTTTCAAAAGTGAACCCTGCAGTCATAAAAAGGGAGGGTTAGGGAGTACTGTATCATTTGTCAGGTGACACGGGTGATCCTGGAGGACATTCTGTTGTGTGACATAAACCAAGCATAGAAACACAATTATAGTATGTCCCCTTTCTTCCATAGATTTTTAAACAAGTTGATGTCAAAAGGAGAGCAAGTAACATTGTTTAGTTACCAGGGGCTGAGGGGCAGGGAAGAGCTTGGGTTACAGCCTCCAAAATCCATGGGGAAAGACAACTAAGCTCTAGGGTTCTATAGCAGAGCAGGCCAAAGATCCTTCCAAGTGGTGTGCATATCTCAATATGGTCACTGGAGAAAGCTAGAAGTGTCCTAACAAAAAATAAATGAAGCCTTGGGATGTAGGGACATCCAAATGCTGACTATAATGCATAAAGTGTATCTGGTGATTTAAATATCTCCTGTCCCTTCTATCTTGGGCATTTGGATACTCAGTCCCTGTGAGTGGCACTGTTTGGGGATGTGGAGGGACTGTGGCCTTCTTGGAAGAAGTATGGCATTGCATACAGGCCTTGAGAGTTAGTTCTAGTTCAAGATGTGAAACCCCTTCCAACCCCCCCCCCCCACTTCCTGGTCCTGCTTCCATGGCCACTGCTAATCACTGTGCCTCTACTGCATCAGCATGGACTCTTATCTCTGGGGACCCATGAGTCCAATGAACCCTTTCCTCAGTAAGTAGCCTCATCATGGTGTGTCATCACAGCAGTAGAAAAGTAACTGAAACAGACATTGGTAACAACAAGCAAGCTATAGCTGTGAAAGGTCTGACCTTGCTGGTTTTTGGAAGAATGTGGCCACATTGCCTTGGTCATATTTCACCACAGCAATGGGAAAGTAATTCATGTAGCATATTTGTAAGTTCCACACCTCATATCACAAATTTGTGCTGTGATAAGTCAACTCAAAGCAAAATTTTAGAATGCACATTCTCATCAGGGTTCCCTTGGCCTCTTTTCCAAAGGTTTGGGGATATCACAAGCATGGAGTCAGTTTTATCGTCAGCACCTCCACTATACAGAAGATCACTCCAAATGCAGGAAACAACCCTCTCTTTGATGAGGACCAGATGGCATGGGTAGCACTGAAGAGGTTCTTCATCACAGTGGCAGGTTCACAAACAGCAAGACACACAGAGATGAAAATAATGGAAGACCTAATACAAGAATAAACGATCCAGTACCTAATTCTGCAGTGAGTTCCCACATCAGTGCCTCCTGGAATAAATTCAAAGCATATCATTAAAACTCTGTTTTCACATCTCACAAGGACATAGGCTAGATCACCCAAAGAAGAAGCACTAATATGTCAAACGGACATGTAGGTGGCCTACAGCAATAAGAAATGGGCTTTCATCTCATTCCATTAATATTTTATCTGAATTGCATTTCCCCTTATCTGGTTCTCTATGATCATACTCAGATGAGTTATTCACAGTCAGGATGCTACTTGGCCTTTTTAGATGTATTCATCATTGTCTCCAAATAAAACAGTTAAATTTTATGCAGTAATACAGCCTAGAGAGCCAAAGATCTTGTCGTGTATTTTAAAAAGTAAATCATTCTCATCCATCCAGAAAAGCAACATAATGGAATATTTAAATTTTGAAACTGAAAACCTTTAACACATGGAGATGATGCTGACTACGTAGGTGTTGAGTATTTTTAATGCAGAAAGATGTTAAATAAATATTTACAAGTGTTTACTTAATTCGAAATCCGTTACTGTGTGAAGCCAGAATGAAGCCAGAACATGCCGGAAAGGGTATTTAGAATATTTTCTTTTTAAAGGCGAAGCTGGCTAAGGATAAGGACTACAGCCACCGACTGCAGCCATTTTTCAGGGAAACAGTAGAAACACTGGGGAGAGGCAGGAAAAGCAAAGATTTAAGAAAAAAGCACTCAGTTAACAGGACAGGCCTTCCCATCTAGAGTAATTTTGAGATCCTCTCACCCCAGGGATCTTAAGAGTCACTTTGGCTAGATGCTCTCATAGCCCAGCGTGGCACTGTGACCACAGATAAATAACCACCCTCCAGCCTGTGGTGTCCCCAGCACACAGCTGACGATGGGATATGGTCAGGGCAAGGCTCTGCCTGGAGACTACACCTTGCTCCTCTCTGGTGGACTCTGTTGTTATTGATGCCTGGGTTTTGAGGCTTCTCCTGGGCAACATTATACACTGCAGGACGGACTGAGAGCGGTGGCGATCGTGTCTGTTTATGAATGCAGTCAGTAGACACAGAGGTAGACCCACAAGCAGAAATGAGCCGTTACATTCCACAATGGTAGGTGTGTGGAGATGACTGGGGGAGGGAGAGCTGCAGTAGCCTCTGGCGATTTCCTCCCTATCCCAGCTGCTCCTACTGCTTCTCCTTTACCAAACCCCACCGTTCATGGACCTGTGAGGTCAACATACACCAAATTCACTCTTTCCTTTCTTCCACATGACTTGATTCTTTTGTCAAATGCCCTCCACACACAGGTGGTGCCCAGCATCCCTGTGTATCCCTTCACAGCTTTGGTGAGCCGGTCCAACAGCTTATCTAGCAGAACCACTAGGTTCTGGAAGTCATCTCCAATTCACATGTGAAGCCTATTATTTCTGCCTCCAAATGTTCCTTGTCTCAATTTTCCCACTGCACAAATGTGTCATCATGACCCATCTCTCAGGCCCCAACTTAGGAACCATCCATCCATTCTCTGGCTCATTCCTCCTAGGTGAGCCATACCCTGCCTGCTCTCTTGAAAGCATAGTCTGACCATAATTTCCCCCTGCTTGTCTCTTCCTCTGAGCTATCCAGATCTTGTCTGATGGGCAGCCCTGCAGAGAGTACAGTCTCCTATTGGCCAGTGCTCCAGTCCCAGCTCTCCCTTTCACTAGCTGTCCTGGCTGGTTTTGTGTCAACTTGACACAAGCTGGAATTATCACAGAGAAAGGAAGTGCCTCCGTGAGATCCAGCTGTAAGGCGTTTTCTCAGTTAGTGATCAAGGGTGGGAGGGCCCCTTGTGGGTGATGCCAATCCCTGGGCTGGTAGTCCTGGGTTCTATAAGAGAGCAGGCTGAGCAAGGCAGGGGAAGCAAACCAGTAAGGAACATCCCTCCATGGCTTCTGCATCAGCTCCTGCTTCCTGACCTGCTTGAGTTCCAGTCCTGACTTCCTTTGGTGATCAACAGCAATGTGGAAGTGTAAGCTGAATAAACCCTTTCCTCCCCAACTTGCATCTTGGTCATGATGTTTGTGCAGCAATAGAAACCCTGACTAAGAAACTAGCCAAGGCAAATCTATTTCCCACTCTCCCACAGAACTGCTGATAAGCTTAGGGTGTGCTGACAGAGAGAAAACACTGGCTGACCAGACCCTGGTCCCTTCATACTTTACCTTCTATGTGGCAGCCAGGCTGAAAGAACATAAACCAGACCTAATCACTCCTGTGTTAAATGCTACATTGTCTACCCTCTTGGTTAGTCCACATTCCCTCCTGAGCTTCAAGCATGATGGTATACTGGCGTCTGTTTCTAAGGTGTTGCTAAGCCATCCAGGTCTCCAGTCATTGAACCTTACGTTTCATATACACCCAATACTTCCCTCCATAAACTGATTCTTTCATTTTCTCTCTCTCCCTCCCTTCCACCTCTCTCTCTGATGAGTTCACAGTACAGGTTAGACCAGAGAAAGAGTCTCCTGGTGTCTCTGAACAGTCTGCAGAACCCTGGGCTCACAGTGGTGTACAGATGAAGGCCATCTGGACTTCTCCCCCTCCCTCTCTCCCTCTCTCCCTCCCTCCCTCCCTCCCTCTCTTCCTCTCTCCCTCTTCCCCCCCCCTGCCATTAGATAATGAGGTTCTTGCCCGTGTTTCTGTCTAGCAAAGATCTCTTCCTACCCCTCCACTCACACAGACATCCTTCTGACCTTGCTAAAATGGATTTAGACATTGAGTAGCACTGGAGCATATGGGGAGGCCCCTTTGCACACCACACATGATTCCCGGACTTGGGTTCTACCCATGCTCAGCCTCCAGCCACCTTGGAAGGGACAGTGTGTCCTCACTACCGACACACATATAAAAGCTAGAGATAAAAAATCGTACCCAAAGAATCCAAGCCTCCCCTCCCTGTGACTTCAACATTTCTTAAAGGCAGAAGTTGTTTCTTTGTAATTTTGGAACTACCCATTTCATTTTGAAATGAAATATCCTTGCTTATAGAAAACATCCTTTGGGGATAGTGGGAGTGATGCTTATCTGGAAACTCACAGGGTAAGAGGCAAGCCTTTTACAAGCTGCAGTAAAATCCAGGAAACTTTCCCCAAAAGAAGACAAGCAGGGAGGACAGACACTCTCAGCAAGAGGGAGGCGAGAGCCCTGGCTCTCAGATGGGAGTTGCCAGAACTGACAAATGTTTGCAGCTGTCTCTGGCCTCTGTTCCTCCTTGCCGCATAGAGGGCCTGCTTCCTGTCTTCATCAAATCTCTGCAGCCCCATAGCTGCCTCCTGCCTTACTCCATTGGCTTGTGAATACTCCATTAACTTTTAAATTCAGCCATTTAAATGCTTACCTAGCCTAGTTCCCCTTTTGCCTCAAAGAAGAATCATTACAACATGTGTCCACTCAAGTCATCTCACTTACACATCTGGGAAGATCAGCTAAATGGTTCTTCTTTCACTCCTTGGCTATTTAAGAAGGTAATAACACCAACAGAACAAAGTAGACTGTGAAATGGGCACTTCATCTAACTGCATCTGCCTGGCTTAGCCAAGGCAGCCGCTCCGCTGGCTCAGAGGACATACGCCGGGGCAGAATCATTCTCCAAGGTCCAGATGGCCTCCAGAGCATGCCCATCTGGACCCCACTGTGAGGCCAGGGTTCTGCAGACTGTTCAGAGATACCAGAAGACTCTTTCTCTGGCCTAACCTGCACTGTGAACACATCAACCCATATTCTTTTCCTTTCGTGATGAGAGCGTCATCCTGACACCCTCCAGAATAAAGGCACTGTGGGGTTTGTGGACAGAATAAGACTTCCAATTTCACCTTTTCTGTCTTGGTGATTTCTGGTGCTTTAAACTGTGAGCAGCAAGATGATGAAATATCATATCAGGAGGAATAATGCATCCCTCAAGGTCCACACACTGTTAGCAGTCTCGGTTCATGTGCTCACGTGTTAGAAACCATCACTCGCACACAGTAAATGAGTTAATGAATGCAAAAGCCTTTGTAGGACCCCACATTCAAGTGTGGGGGGCTGCAAGGTGGGGTTGCCTGAGAGTGCTAAACCCAGTCTCCAGTACCTTGCCCTCTGGGTTCCCATCCTTGCCGCCTTGCTTCCAGGCTCCGTGGTCTTATGCAAATGGCTGGACCTCTCCATGTTTCAGTTTTCACTAATACAGATGATAACAGTATTTAGGGCATCAGACGCTTTGAGGCTCAGCTAAGTTAAGCATGTGAAGAATGGGGTTAGACACTCAGGATGCTATGCAATACAAATACTTACTAGCTCTCAACTTCAGCTCTCAATTTTCTCCCTGTTTTCCATTTTATATTTTTGACTATTCCTAGTCAGATACACACCTTGAGACTCTATTCCTATGCACCACCTTCTTTCAGCCACTCTTAGCATTTAGTATCCACTCTTAGCATTTAGTATCTATTCTTAGCATTTAGTTAGTATCCCTCTTCCCAAATGGAGCCCCCTCAGAGTTGCAAGCCTTTTGTTATGTGTACAGGACTAGTACAGGTGGCCACAGCTGCTGTGTGCTCATGATAGCCCGGGCCGTGTCATATCAAGAAGACGACATTTCGTAGTGTTTCTCTTCTTCCAGTGCTGCTTGGGCCTTGAAGGAGATGATAGAGATAGTTCTTAACACTCTATGAATCTATGAATAGCTGTAAATTCACTTCTGAAGGTCTTATCCACACCAGCCAACAGGAAATATACTCTTGGTCTTTGGAATTCCCCTGGATGAGGAAAGCCCCCAATGTTCCACGCTGGCAACAGACCAAGGTCTGTCCTCATAGGACCCCACTGAGACTCCTTGACTAGCCAGAGATCCTGGACAGAGATCGATGTGCCATACACCCTTTGGGCACCTTGAAATGCCAGGATATCTAGGACCAGTCATGCGATCCAGAAGTGTCCAGTATAGAAGCAGCGAATACTCAATACAGGCAAAGAGGAAACAAGACCCAGCTCATTGTGAGGTCCCATCCTTCCATTCCAATGTTGTGAAAATTCCAGACTTCCCAGAGAACCCATTGAAATTATCAAGATTTGGAAGTAACTTCATAAGGTCAACATACACCACACAAAATACATTCACACTTTCTAAGTAGAGATAAGAGCCAACTCTGGCAGAAAGTTAAGGGTATGGAGATAGTCACAAGGTTTTGTGAAATAAAAAAAAAAAATCATCGGGATATAAAACAAAATCAAGAATTGTGTCTACTTTTATCTCCCATCTGTTAAGGGTCTGCTATGGCAAAGTCCCACATAGCACAAGGCCTACAGCCATAGAACTATATTGACTGTCTCCCAGTTATGGGGCCGGAAATCTGAACTCCAATGTCAGTAGACCTGTGTGCCCTCTGACACTGGAGAGGAGAAACTTTCCCTGAACCACCATAGCATTGGGGAATTACAAGTGTTGCTGCTCTGAGCCTGGCCTCTGTGTTCATGTGGTCTCTCCTGTGAGCCTGGCTTTATGAAGCCATCTTTGTGTAAGGACATCAGTCACAATGCAATAGGGAAAACCTACTTCTCTACCATCTAAACTAGTTCCATCTGACCTTGTTTCTAAATAAAATTGCTGGGTTTCAACACATATATTTGGCGAGATATTATTCAACCCAAAACAATGTGCCTGCGAAATTAAAGGGAATGGGTTTAAATGAATTTCTTCATGAAGAGAACCGTTAATGCCACTGGAGGGGGGGGGTCTGCATAATGTTTCCATTGCACCACAGCCTCACCAGTTCCTCATCCTTCCATCTCCTCCCTGAGAGTTTACTGGGTTGCCACTGGCATGTCTCTGTCTGCCCCTAGGTTCCCCCACACACACCTGTGTGGCCAGCTATGCACAGTGAAGAGGAGCATCCTCTGGGAAGTTTCAGTTATTGTCTGACAAAAACCAGAATCAATCATTCTGAGTGCCTTTCCTAAATCCTGCTTTCCTCACACAATAACATCTGGTGGAAGTCCTACTGAACTATCTGAGGAGGATATAAAGCAGTATTTTTAGTGTTTGTTTTATATATCCTGCCATGTGGGCATCAAAGGACGATCAACAGTGATCATCTAAAACACATGGCACAGGCTCTCACTTCTCTACAAGTATTTTCTTTCCAGTGATGTTAGTTCAATGCCTGAAGTGGAGTCCGGGCACCACTGTTTACTTTTAAAGGAATCTGAAGCACTTTCAAAGTTCTAGAGTCAACTCTAATAGCATCCGTGTCAGTCTGCAACCTTATTCCTGCCAGAGATGGAGTGTGACATTTTTGGACAACGGACTACACTCAGCCTTCCATATAAACCATTACATCATACAGTTAGCTACCAGTCTGTTAAGGTCCACCTACAGTCAAGGAAGGAGATGCTGAAAAATGAAGACTTGAGCAAACAACTTAGAGGTCAGACAGAATTCTAGTCCTGTGTGGACTGATGGCCTCCACCCATCCCTTCTGCCACCTTAGGTTTCAGAAGGTCAGTTGCTGCATCCACTCCAGTAGTGACAAGAATGACAGGCCCCAAAAACCTGTGCGCTGTCCCGAGGCAAAACGTTCACGGAAACTTAGTCTCCTGGAACTGTGGCATCCCATAGCATCTGTGTGCTTCCCTTCAGTATTGTTTTGTTATAGGTGCCTCCAAACAATGACTTGCCAAATACCTAAGCAAAATTGAACTTTGCTTCCTGGCCTTCACCAATGCCCTAGGTAGTCCTTGAGCTGACCCTGGGCTTGGAATTCAGTAAGAATGTTGCTTATTCAGTGGCATTCAGAATTGCCTCTAGTATTGTAAGAGAGATAGTGAAAGAAATCAGGCTTTACTATCTACTACATAGAGTTAGAAATCTCAAGGTAAGCTTAGCAAAGTAAGTTTAGAATTCTTAGTATAGTTATGTGTGGCAGACTATATTACTTATTAGTAGAAAAGTCCCCCCACACTATCACATAGAATAAAAGCCAAGTCGTTCCCATATACAGGAATTTACAATGGTTTAGGAAGATCGGGTTGTGGTTTTAGAGTATTGCATTATTCATGAGAAGGTTAGCTAGAACAGAACTCCCTAAGTAGAATCATGACTTGGGCGTGGAAGCCCTTGCCCCAGGAGTGTAAAGACCTCACACTTGCTTCTAAGACTATAGCTGACCTTAGATAGAGCTGACTTTGTCTCAGTTGTTTTATTGCCCAGTTCCTGCCAGTCTTTGTGTTTACATTCTTCTGTTTTGTGTAAGAGTCATTAAGCATCTGGTAACCTCATTTGTACCTTGCCGATGTATCACCTAACTTCCCTATTTTATTCTGTATAAAAGTTTGATGTTCCATTTGACAAATTACATTCAGATACTACACGCGCTCTCATATCGTTCTGTTGGTCATTTGCTGAATCCTCGCTCACCTGCAACCGAACCCGAGTTTTGCCTGTAGATCGGGGACCCAAGTGAGGTCCGTCTGCGGCCGTCAGCACCCTTTCCTCTGTTAAACGTGGCTCAGAAAAATCTGTGTGTGGTTGTTACTGTTTAGGCTTACTATTTCTGTGCAGAAACAACATGTCCTAAAACAACCAGGGAAGAATAAGGTTCCTTTCACTCACAGTTCCACATAACGCAGGATCATCATCAAGAACAGTAAGAGCAGGAATCTGAAGGCAGGAGCTGATGCAGAGCCCGTAGAGGAGTGCTGCTTACTGGCTTGCTCCTCATGGCTTGCTCAGCTTACAGAAGCCAGCTTCACCAGCCCAGGGCTAGCACCATGCACTATGGGATGGGTCCTCCCCCATCAATCACTAATTAAGAAAATGCCTTACAGCTGCATCTTATGGGAACCTTTTCTCAGTTGAGGTTCCCTTTCTTCAGATAACTCTAGCTTGTGCCAAGCTGACATAAGACCAGCCAGCACAACTGACTCCCTGTCAACTTGACAAACAAATACATCACCAAGTAAGCCACAAGCCTCCCTTTCTTATTCTGTCCCCAAGATCTCACCTTAAAATCATAAATAACTTTCAAAGTCCCATAGTCTATACAAATTTAAACACATTAAAAGTTTAGTTCTTTTAAAATAGCCAATCTTTTTTTTTAAAAAAAACCCAAAATCTTTTAAAATTGAAAGTCGCAACTGTAGGCTCTAGTAAGATAATTAATAATAATAATAATAATAATAATAATAATAATAATAATAATAATAAATGAAATGCTTTCTTCAAGAGGGTAGAACCAGGGCATAGTTATAATTAAAAAAAAAAATCAAAGCAAACTCAATCTATGAAAGTACAAATAATTCAGCGCCCATTCTCTAGAGTCATTCACAATCTTCTGGACTTCTCCAAAGGGCTTGGGTCATTTCTCCAGTTCTGCTGTAAAAAACACTGTAAAACACACTGGCTGTCTTCTGAGTTTGGGCAGGCTGCACACCACTGCTGCTGCTGTTCCTGGTGGTCACCCCATAGCACTGAAATGCTGGGGTCTTCTGCTGCGACTGGCCTGCACTTTCACCATTAGCCTCTCACAGGCTTTCCTCACGGTGCCAAGCCTCAGCTTCTCTGTACGACTCCTTCAGTCCTAGGCCTTCAACTGGCACTGAGGCGCTGCAACTTACCAATGGCTTCTCCTAGCCTCTCACAGTGCCAAGCCTCAGCTGCTCTCCGTGAACCCTTTGTGCCTTCAAAACTACCTTCCGGCCGGGCGTGGTGGCGCACGCCTTTAATCCCAGCACTCGGGAGGCAGAGGCAGGTGAATTTCTGAGTTCGAGGCTTCGAGGCCAGCCTGGTCTACAAAGTGAGTTCCAGGATAGCCAGGGCTACACAGAGAAACCCTGTCAAAAAAAAAAAACAAAACAAAAAACTACCTTCCAAGTTCAGTGGCCAGCATGAGTGAGATAAAACCTTGACTACTTCAGGACCATAGCTTTTGTGTGCTGACTCTCAGGAAACACTTTCCTGAAGATGTCACCCCAATGATGTTGATCTCTTCTTCCTCTTCTTCTTCTTCTTCTTCTTCTTCTTCTTCTTCTTCTTCTTCTTCTTCTTCTTCTTCTTCTTCTTCCTCTTCTTTTTTCAGGACAGGGTTTCTCTGTGTAGCCCTGGCTGTCCTGGAACTCACTCTGTAGACCAGGCTGGCCTCGAACTCAGAAATCCGCCTGCCTCTGCCTCGCTGATCTCTTCTTAATCACTGCTAATTTCTTAGCTCCAGCTGACCAGCGTCCATTGTCCCAGTAACATAAAGGTTTTCCTTCCGTGGTGCTGATCTCTTGTTAATCACAGCTGTCCAGAATGCAGACTCTTAACTCAAAATTGCAAACAGCTCTGATAGTCTTTAAAGTCCTTCCACAATCCTCCCCCAAACACAGTCTGCTCTATCACAGCAACGCCCCACAATCCTGGTACAGACTTCTGTCTTAGGTTTTTCTATTTCTGAAAAGAAGAAAACAAACAAACAAACAAACACCATGACCAAAAAGCAAGCTGTGGAGGAAACGGTTTATTTGGCTTAATACTTCCATTATTACTGTACTCATCATCGAAGGAAGTCAGGACAGGAACTCACACAGGGCAGGAACATGGGGGCAGGAGCTGATGCAGAGGCCATGGAGGGGTGCTGCTTACTGACTTGCTCTCCATGGCTTCTTAGCCTACCTTCTTAGAGAACCCAGGACCACCAACCCAGGGATGGCCCCACCCACAATGGGCTGGGCCCTCCTCCATCAATCACTAATTAAGAAAATGCCTTACAGCTGGATCTTATGAAGGCATTTTCTCTTTTCTTTTTTATTATCAATCATTTTATTAGATATTTTCTTTATTTACATTTCAAATATCCTGTTTCCTGGTTTCCCCTCTGAAAACCTCCTATCCCCTCCCCCCTCCCCCTGCTCACCAACCCACCCACTCCTGCTTCCTGGCCCTGGCACTCCCCTACATGGGAGCAGAGAGCCATGAAGGCATTTTCTAAGTTGAGGTTCCCTCCTTTCAGACAGCTTTAGCTTCTGTCCAGTTGGCATAAGATTCGCCAGCACGGCAGTTACTAAACCCGCTCTTCCAAGCTTTCTAATGTCTGCAAATCCATGAAGTAATGAAATAAAACAAACAACAAACAAACGAATGAAAATAAACTTCCCAGGCAAAGCAAAAACAAACAAACAAACAACAACGACAAAACCCATAACATGTTGACAATCCAGGACCTAAGCTCAGGCCCTAGACTTCAGTGTCTCACTCCCATGTGTTGTCGGGGTTTGTGCAGCGGATAACCTGTACGAAGACAGTCACCTCATTCCCAGGTAGTCTGTGAAGGAAGCAGACTGGGAACCTGGGGTTTGGGAAGGGAATTGACAACTCCCATGTCCTGGAAAGATGTCCCATAGCTGGGGTTGTCTTGCATGTTCACCACACCTAGAAACAGCTTCCTGGAGAAGGTGTTCATCACACTCTGACAAAATCCCTGGAACTTCGGTGCACAAAATCACCCAGCAACCTCACAAGGGAGGCGCGGGAATTCCAATGATGAGTAAGTCTGCCCACTCCTTTGCTTTCAGCACAAACAACAGGGGGTCTTGGCTTGGTTTGAACACTGTGACCAACCAAGGTAGCTGGCCTCAGCGTTTCTAGAAGAGCCTTCTGGACACAGACTATAGCTTAGATCCAAGGCTGCACACAGCTCCTGAGTGTCTATTGTTCAGCAGATGACGCCACCAGAAGAGTCAAATAAAAAAAGACTAAAGCGCTAGTAATTAGAAGAGCTTTTTCTGAAATGAGACAGTACTAAGAAGGAAAAGTAACCTCGTTGGCTTAGCAACACAGGCATGTCTGTTACCTTCTTCTGTAGCCTCACTTCCTGCCCCTCCCCTTCACTCTAAGGCATGAAGGGCACGCCCCCTGCCCCAACCTCTTACCATTGGTCAATTTTCAAAGGTCCTTTCCCCAAGCCCTTTCCTAACTGGCTTCTGCTCCTTTTTCAATTGAGTCCAACTGGTTCATTTCCCTGAGAGTTCCTTCTTGATCCGGCATGGAAAGGACTCCCTACACTGCATCCAGGATTCAGTTTGGATGCAGCTGGTTCCTCCCCAAGAACGTCAGCAAAGCCCAGATGCTGCCCTGCTCACGTGACCCTCATCTTGTTACCCCGTGTCTAGTGCGAGGCTGTGAATGCTGAAGTCAGGACAAAGCGTAGTTTAGGAAACAGAGCATCAGTGGCCCACAGGTGGTTGAGGAAACTCCTGCCTTGGCAGGCAATATGGTTAAAAGAAAATGTGGCTTATAAATGATGCACCAGAAAGCTTAAAAGAGAGTGCTGCGATAAAGGGAGAAGTAAAACCACCTGTATATATGGTTTTATAAAGTTCTCTCCTTGTTCTTACAATTGATCGATGTAAAGATATCTTAGTAGCCACGTTTATTTATTTGTTTGTTTGTTTGCTACTATTACTATTACTTTGCTTTGTGGGAAAAGAAGATACTTATTTTTAACAAGCTGCCCTACAGTTCGCCTTGGAACACTAAAATGCCCCGTAACTCAGGACTGCAAATGTTTGCCGACCTCACTAATCAATCCCTTGCAAGCTTAGTAGCCAAACAGCAGTGACACTTCAGAGACATAGGAACTTGGTAATTTATTCCTTGACTGTCTTTCCAGACAATTAGAGCCCTAACAACTCTTGTGTGCTAAGCAAGCCCGGGGCTGCTCCTTCCCAACAACTTTGCAAGAGGTGCTGTCAGAATGCCTTAAAAGCAATTACACCAGAGGAGCCCCCACCACCACCACCACCACCTCCCAGAGTTCTCTGCACCTGAGCTAGCAGTGCAGTGCAGGGGCAGACTCCTGCCATGCACAGCTTGAGCCTGTGGCAATGAAGTTCTTGTCCAGGGTCCTGGCGAGCCGGTAGCTCTCTGCTTTGGGCTCTGCGGAATGGCAGTGATTTGACCAACGATGCCTGAGTGGCAGATGCTTTATGTATACAGTCAAGTTTGCCATGGCACCATCCAAGTGATTTTAGGATTCTGGGCACACAGCAAGCCTGCTGAGGGCTGTTGACAGCCACACGCGGAGAGATTGCAGCACAATTACAGGGTGGTCAGCATTCAAAGAGAGCAATAGAAGGCAGCGTGCGGGCCTTTCCTCTTGCAGATAAGCAGAGAGACCAGAGAGCTTAATGACTGCTTGCAGAAGAATCATACAGAGAGCTATATGTGTGTCCAATCTAAATCTGCCACCTTACGCTGGAGTTCTCTGCTGGTATAATCTAAATTGGCTATTTGCACTGTCCAAATGCATGAGCTGATTTTCAGAACTTTGTTTGACTCTTTGCCTGTGGGCAGCTTAAGGTTGATTGACTGTGTCAGCTGGACCAATGGTCCTGTCCAAAGCTTCCACTGTTCATCACAGACAGGGCTCAGGGACACCAGGTAACCCTGATGTTAGGTGTCATTCTGATAGCCTGGGGACACTTTTCTTTAGCCTAAAGGTCCTTGAGAGCTAATTCTTGGATCTTAAAGAGTTTCCAACAGGGAAGGAGGGAGAAGGACTTCTATTAAGATCCTGTCTCTTTAAGAAAGAAAGAAAGAAAGAAAGAAAGAAAGAAAGAAAGAAAGAAAGAAAGAAAGAAAGAATAGAGGAGACAGAAAGCAGACAGGAAATATAATTACACTCACTTTGCCTTGGCTTTCATCTCATTTCCAAGAGAAATTTGGAACCCTGGATATGATGGGGGCTGATTCCCCTCACACACAGTAAACTCCTTCCAAGCTATTAGACAGAGTGCATTAGGAAAGAATGAGGGGGAGGCCGTAGGAGAAAAATTAAAATGTTTTTATTCCTCTTTGTAGCTTTTTTTATGATACATAGAGGGCAATCAAGGGGAAAACTGAAGGGTGGTTTCAAAGTAATTAGTGCCTCCCAGAGTCCAAAACGAGGTCTGTACCCTTGGATATATGGGCATTTATACCTGACTTGCATCTACTTTTATCATTTCTATTATATTTACATAAGGATAATACTTGCATCTTCATACTTAAGGTGCACAGCAAATATAGTAAAGATGAGCTGGCAGAGAGCAGTCCAGTCAGGGATCTACTCCCACCCTCCCCACCACCCTCTACTCCCCCAGTCCCCACCTCTACCCTCCCCCCCCCCCCACACACACACACACACACACACAACCCGGCTTGGAGCAACTTACCCTTCGAAAGGGATTGCCCTCTAGGCGCTTGGTACAAATAAGGCCATCCAATCCAAGGTGACCAGGCGGCTTCAGCTCTGCCAGGAACAGCTGGATTTCTAACTTAAAAGGGCAAAATTTACCCTTTATTTGAAGGCTGTGTGTACAGGGTCCTTTGCTTTGCAGGAGACCTTGAAATGAGCAAGTTCTTTGATAGATTTTAAGTGAATTGTTTTGAGAAACAGCCACAAATGACTCATCACATGAGACGGAACGGGATTGCTCCCAAGCAAGCATGAGTTCCAAGGTGGACCTGTGCATGGCGCTTAGGATTCTATCATAACATGATGTGAAGGTAAATTTTATATGGGCCTGAAAAAAGGATATGAATTAAGTGACAGCAAGACCCCTGGGAAGAAGACCTGGACTGAGGACATCTGCCATGTCTACCTTTAAACCTGAGAATTCTGTCCTGGAGGATCATGCAATTCCTCCTGCGTTAAGTTCTCTTCTTTCCCTATATCGTGCAGTCCTTCTGCAGATGTCTCGTCGTAATTCACTCTTACCTACTCCCCACCCCAGATTCTACTACTAACTGGCTTTTAGTGAGTGTTTTAGTTTCTTTTCCTGTTGCTGTGATAAACTACTCTCTGGCAAAAGCAACTAAAGGAGAAAGGTTTGTTTTAGCTCTCTATTCAAGGTATATGTCACAATGACAGGAAGTCAAGGTAACAGGAACCTGAAGCAATTGGTCAGACTGTATCTGTAATTAGAAGAAAAATAGCAATGAATGCAGGCAGGCTAGTGCTCAGCTAGCTCTTCCACTCTTATACAGGCTGGATTCCTCTGGCTAGGGAATGGCATCACTCACAGTGGAAGGATCAGTAATTCTATCTCCTGTTATGTTGAATTTAACATCAACCATCACTGTAAATGCCAGTTATTATGTGGTAGCAAATTCCACAAGCTGGGACATTGCTTGTGTAGCCTTTGCTTTGTAGGTGACTTGTTCGCTTCACTACGAGTCTGCATTCTAAGTCCCTGTCAGAGACACTCTGTCTTCACAACAGAGAAGGAAGAATAACGAAAGAACCTGGAAGGGCATGGGGAAGGATGGCCCAGTGGTTAAGAGGACCGGCTGCTTTTTTTTTTTCCCAGAGGACCTGAGTTTGATTCTCAGAGCCCACACAGAGGCTCACAACTGCTTGTAACCCCAGCTCCACAGGGATCTGACTCCTCTGCCTTCTGCGTGTATTCACACTCACATGTGCCTACTCACACACAGAAGTCCATGTATTTAAAAATATAATAAATCTTTTTTTTAATGTGATGACCAAGATAGCCCATGTCTGATAAGAGCCATGTTAACCTTCTGAATGCAATCCTTCCAGTGACCCCCATTGTCTCCCACTAAGCTCAACCTCTTAAGGGTTCTACCATATCTCAACATTGCCACACTGAGAACAGAAATCTCTCACACTGACAGTGTCTGGCATTGGGTAAGAGGAAAGAGCAATGGGTTCCTTCTGTATCTATAGCTCTTGGCAAATGAGGTTTTATTTTAATATGGCAGACTTTTTGTTTCTTCAGATTGCTATAGTTGAAAAAGAACAATATGGCATCTCTGTACAATAGTTGTGTTAAGAAAGACAAGTCTGGTGACATGGGCAGCTTAAACACCTCCCCATGGCTGCACACATGGCTTCTGGATCCAGACTCAAGCCCCCAAATTACGGGGCCAGAGCCATACCTGATGATGGCACACCTCATCACTTTATCACTCCACTAAACACTTTCAAAATCTCTTGAATTTTTTTTCCGTACTTTGGAGTTTGAGAGGATTCTTTCATTTTTAGATTCCAAGCTGTTCCCATCTTATGATGCTATGTAGTGTTCTGTAAGGGAGCCTAATGTCACACCAGAATACAAATAGTGAGGACACTGTACCACCTATCAGAGTATGATGGGAACACATGTGCTTTTATATTCAACAGACATAGCACAGTTGAAGAGCAATTTATATTATGTGTACAGTGTATGCATATACATGATAAATATGTCTATATGTCTATCTATAGAGATACAATAGTGTTGTTATTTAACTATGGCAATCTGAAGAGACAAAAAAAGTCTGCCATTTAATATGACTTTTTAAAAGCCTCTTCATTTGCCAAGAGTCATAGGTACAGAAGGAACCCAGCTGTTCATCTGCTAATCTATAAATAACGCTTTATGTTGCTGCCACGATCACGGGGGAAGCCGACTTTCTGTTTTAACTTTGAAATGTCTCACCTACCTTGAGATGGGTTACAAACACCGGCAACCATCAAGCAGACGTTTGAAGCAGACAGATTACCTGCACAGCAGCGCTTGACAAAGACCTCTCCTTGCAAACGAATATCAAATTCAAAAGTGTAAGTGGAACGTGGGCGAACCCATATTTCTCTTTCAGGTGTCAATGTTCCATCTCTAGGAAGTTCCCCAATGACTCCTCCTGCCTGACAGCACGAGAGGAAACACAGAGGCAGTCATCAATCTCACAGGGAAAGTGGCGGCTGTGATGGAAAAAGATCTCTACAGGAATTGTGCCTCTGACTCCAGAAGATGAAAAATGGGGCACACTGGTTTGCCCATTCTTACTCCTCCCAGTTCCTCTTGTCCTGAAATGGGGCATTCTCATCAAATTGGCTAATTTCCCTCAAATCTACAAGTCCATTCACAGAGGTGAAAATGAAGCCATAATTAATGTACAACTCATCATTTGCCATGCTGGTGGGAGTAGTTCCATAGTACAAAAGACACGTGTTCTGAGCAGGACCTTCATGTACAGACTTCTGGGACCCTATCTACAAGCACAGCACCAGGCCAATTGGAGACAACTTGAGGGCATGCAGAGGCTCACAGATAGGATCTGGAGGGTGGGGCCAGGGAGGAGAACAGCTCTGAAGGAATGAGACTCTTCTTCCTCTTGTGAGTTCCGTTAGCAGAAGGTATGGGGGCCTGGTAGGTACACCTGGGTTAGATGGTGGGTTGACGTATATTCCAGGCATTAAGGGTGGCATAAAGCAACTGAAGATAAAAGGAAATAAGACATTCATGTTTGGGAATTTTTCTTCTCAAAGCAACTCATCCCCACCTATGGTGAAATGGGAAAATCAGAAGAGAGATGTTCTTTTAACTCAAGTAACAAAAACAATACCATGCTTTGATCACTTCAAAGGAAACAAAATACAGTAAATGGGGAGACCCAGAGCTCCCCATGGACTGGCAGAAAAGCTTGTGATGGGACATTACAAAACAGCTTTTGGAAGACTCAACAAGCATTCTGCAGAGGCTATCCACACACCAGCCAGATAGGAGTGCCACAGACATTCTTGATCCAATCCTTAGCAGCCCTGCAGTTTTGGAGCGGGGCCATCTGTCAATCAAAACTGAAATTTCTCAATGATTTGGTTGCTGTTCATGAAAACTAGGTGAAGATATAACACAAATTAGCAGAAGGCATTAAAATTAACCAGGAGAAGACTTCTCACCCCAGGAATAGGCCACTCTGGGTTTTCAGATCCTAAATCTGGGTGCAGACCCAAGACCAGAACATGAATTTCAAAACCATCCCACAGTGGCAAACCTGAGCAACCTTTCAACCAACAAGGCCCAGAAAAAAATTACAGAAACCACAACGTCTGCCTCACCTGGGGTACCAACGCTTCATGCTCAAGTCAGGAATGAACAACTGTGCAACCATCCAAAATATCCTTTAAGTCCTTTAAAAAATCTGTGGGACTCTAGCACACAGGAAGCTTGTGACATCATGGCCTTGGGTGTTTGACTTAGGGTTCTAGCTGATTCTAGGCTTTTTGTTTTGCTTTGGAAGCAATTAGAGGATCATATTTATTTTTAAGTGTTTGAATTTCAAGAGAACTTAATGTATCTGTTATACATATCGGATATGAGTGAGTGCTTAGAAGGAACTTGTCTGCTCCATATATCTTCATTTGTCTGGTTCATAAGTGTTTCCTGTGAAGGACGTAAAGTGTTTTATGTGTATTTTGCTTTGAACATGTATGTAATATGCCATTAAGAATGCTACTAAGGGGGCTGGAGAGATGGCTCAGCAGTGGGGACTGGTGCTCTTCTTTTAGACAGCTGGAGCTTAGTTTCTAGCAGCCAGGGTGGGTCACTCACAGCTGCCTGTCACTTCCACTCCATGGGAACCAGCGCCCTCTTCTGGACTTGGCCCACACCTGTATACACACACACACACACACACACACACACACACACACACACACACACAAATAAATAAATACAAAATATTTTAAATTTGTAATTAAGTCTCTTTTAAAATATCTTTTAAAATTGAATTTAAATAAGTTTAGTTGACGATTCGAGTCAATATCATCTATTCAATTTCTGAGTGAATTAAACAAATTCTAAGAAATAAATCCAAGTGGTCAGTCTTGTTTGTATGCTAAAATTGCTAAACTTATTTGTTAAAACAAATGTTATCATTGTAATACAATGTCCCATTGTATCATGGGAATTTTGACTAAACATCAACTCAAAAATCACACCAAGAATATCACCTTTTCTGAGGCGAAATTTTATTTTAAAAAACCTTAATTATTGTATTGTTCCTCCAACAGACTCATAAATGTGTCTTGTTTGCTTTGACATTCAAATAAGGTTGTTTTGAGGGAGTTTTATTAGTTTTCTGAAAGGAGAAAAATGACTGCAACATTTCTCCTGACTTTGGAGCCTTTCCTGCCTCATACCCCTTCCCTAGTGCAGCAGCAAACTCACATCCACACAGCGAGCACCATCAATAACCAGGTGCAGATGAGCGCCCTCCGGTGCACTTTTCTGTAGGTGTATCTGTCCCCTGCCTAATCCGTGTGTTTACATAGCAACTGGAGCATTCACACTCTTGACTTTCTTCCTGTTGGCTTGAAGTCTTGTACAATTATCACTGTGATGCAGTCTCACTGTTTCTAGAAATGATGAAAACACCATTTGGGGTTGGGGGAATGAGCGAATACTAATTAACACTGAGAAGTTCTGCTCAGTACAGTGGTGTTGTCTTCTACCCACTCTAGATGTCAAGGACAGTAAATAGCATAGGGAGCTGTAATGAGACCAGCGGTTCAGTGACATTACCAGACAACTCAGCTGTCTAACTGTGTAGGGTGATGGTGATAAGGTTTACAGAGAACTCTCTTGGGGCCGCTTTGCAAATTCCTACCTCCTTTTTGACAGGGAGAGCAGAAGTCCACATCCTAACTCATAGACCTGGTCACTCCTTTATATACTTGTATCATGCTTGTTTTATAGAGAGAGGAGGGACTGTCACAATACAAGTGAAGTGTAGGACAAGGTGGACAGCTAAAGCAATCTCTTTCCCAAGTTCCTCCTCCTCACAGTCTAGAGGCCTCTGCTCCCCTTAGCACTACACAGTATCACCCCCCTCACCTCGTGTAGAGACAGGGACAGAGAAGACGCTCTCTCATCTCTGTTGCCAGCTCCTCATACACACCTATATCGTTTAGGACTTATCCACACAATACTTTTAGGATACTGAAAATAATAACTATAAACATACACAATCAACTCTACCTCAAAAATATGGCCATTTTTTCATTCATGATTTCCAATTATGTATAGCATAACTAATTAACCAAATATAAACAGCAATCACATGTCCTCTTCTATCTCATAGGAAAGAATACCTTCCAATAAGAACTTCCTTAGCAGGTAATTTCACCATGTTGTATGTATGGAATATATATACTAAGAAAGCCCACAGGAAGCCATCAGAGGGACCATCCCACCCTAGCTGGGGGTCGATATTTATTACAGGGGTTGCTAGTTCCATGAACAATATGGAGCAGTCTGGAAATATCTAATTCTTACTGAAACAATGCATCTGTGTCTTTCTTACCATAGTAGTTATACTCCTGCCCTGAAATAACTCTCATTGTCACTGCATTACTGAATTAGGGTAATTCCCACTTACATTTAAGTCAGAAGAGAAGAAAGATCTACCAACATATTTTGATAAAATGTTAAGAAACTGAAGACTTGATGGCACCGAATGTTAAGCTACTTCGGGGGAGTGGGCAAACGTCTATCCTGAGGACATTGCTTCTTTAGGGGAGTGGGCAAATGTCTATCCTGAGGACATTGCTTCTTCAGGGGAGTGGGCAAATGTCTATCCTCAAGCTGGCTGCTCTCCAGGAGCTCTCTGGGGGGGGGGGTTATAAGCTTTCTGGTAGTACTTATTTCACTGTTTTTAAAAAAGTGCCAAAATGCATTTTTTTTAAAAGAATATGTGCTGGTGAATCTGAAACAAGGGATGCATTTTAGTAACATACAACAGGGAAGAAGCTACAAAGCAGAGCTTGGACATGACCTACTGACCTATTTCTCTCCACTCTTGGACCACTTCCTCCTAGGTATTCCTAATATAGACTATAGGTTATAAACCAGAGGTGACTGTCCCCAAAAGGACATTAGGCACTGAACTAAGACTGTTTGATTGCATAGGAAGGATGTTGCTCATATCTAGTGGGTATAAGTCAAGGATGCTGCTCAGAGACCAACAATGCTCAGAGAAGGTCTCCCATCCCAGATCCCTGCTTTAGCTCTCAATGCCCGTTGCATAGATGTTGAGAATACCATGCAGACAGAATATGTGTTGGCCTAGGCTTAGATGACAATGAAAGGGAGTTGCTTTATGCCTCTACTGACCTTACAAATTAGTCAAATTATATGTAAAAAACATATATTTTCAGAATAAGGCAGAATATTCCCCCAATGCATGGGTGATTCCATTTTGGTGCTATGGTTAGAGTATGATTTGAACGTATTCCCCAAAAGGACCATGTAATGGGTGGAGGTGTTGGGAGGTAGGGACCCAGTTGTGAGTCATTGTTATGCCATTGTGGGAAGCATTCTTGGAAAAGATTAATGTAATTATAGAAGAACCTTGATTCATTCCCATGAGAGCAAGTTGTTATAAAACCTAGATCTTGAGTCTGTCTCCCTTGCTGTTATATGATTGCATGTTTTCTGCATGAACTCCTGTCATTGGAGTGTCTTTCAAAGGGCTAAAACTCTTGTTAGAAGCCAAACATGGATCTGCCTTATCACACGCTTACAACATTCAGTTATCAGCCATATGTAACCCTCTTTCCTTTACAGAGGTATTTTGTTGTAGCCACAGAAAACAGTTCTTATACTTGACAAGAATGAAAGTCTGACAGGAGCTAACAAAATGAGCCAGCCATGAATGATGAGTACCAATGGCTTCATTGGGCAACACAAGAAAGTGATGGATCCATTGGTTTTATGTTACTACAACAAAATACCCGAGACAACCAAGTCATAGAGAGACTGCTTGTTTAACTCGGTCTGGGAAGTTCACAGGCATGCTGAGTAGAGTAGATGGTAGGGAAGAATGAAGGGAGTATGTGCAGGAACAAAGGATCACATATAGTATCAGAGGAGGAAGAAAGGAAGAAACTAGAATCTTCTCTGTGGGTACTTCCTCAGTAACACCCCATCAGGCCTATCTACCAAGCCAAGCTCAAGCCAAGTCTGCTGCTGTCAAGCTAAGGACTCTCCCCATGGGACCAGCTAGAACTTCCCTCCTCCCCCTGGCCCCTAGCTAGATCCAGCCACAGCCCTCCACTCCATTCTCAGCTCATTCACGGCTTCCAGCAGTGCCTAGATGTCCAAGAGCCTGAGAATCAGACAGTCCCCACCTTGTCACAGGCCTGATGACCCCTGAGCCATCTCTGGCTGTTCCACACCTCAGACTGAGCTTCCCCACCCCTAGAACGATGCCCCAGGACTTCCCTATGACCCAACACCTACCCAGTGACTGTGTGGGGTAAGTGTAGTCAACTCCTGTGTCATCCTGCCTCCCCCCAAAAGGGCTTTGTATATGAACACTTGGTCAGTGCTCACATTTCACCGAACCCAGAGCAGGTGGGATGAATTAGTGAAAATGTGGTCACCACCCAATGGTTATAGCTCCCAGGGAAGTGGAGAAGTGAGGGCCCTGAGGGCCAGCTCAGCTATGCCTCAGCATCCAGGCTAGGCTGCGTGTAGTTCATAACCAGGAAAGCTCTGAAACTGGGAGCCATGAGTGTGGTGCCTGGAGGATACACGTGTAAGATGTGTATTGCATGCATGGATGTATGGAGTGTATGGATGAGCATGTGAGAGACACGTGAAGGCTGGAAGGAAACAATCAAGTGGAAGACCACTCTGGGGAGATACAGGTCTGCATCATGGGCACTGAGTGTGTCCAGAGACCATAGCTCTGAAACAGGAAAAAGGAAATCCTTAAGCAAACCCTCATGAGGGGAAGAAATCTCTAGAATGACTTTCACAGCTTGAAGAGTAAAGACAGTGTTGTGGGTAGCCCTGGGCTAATTATATTTGATGTTAATTCTGTTCTCCTGTGAGTGGTTGGGAACAAGGAGTGAGTCAGCACTCAGGTGATTGCCTTTAAACCTGCTTCCCACCTTAATTTGTAAAATAAAGGAGAGCTGATGATTGGGCAGGTAAAAGGGAAGGTGGAGCAGAAGGTGGGAGAAAGAAGGAAAAAATGGAAGAGGGAGAGGATGCAGAGGAGGAAGAAGGAGAAAAGCGGAGCAGAAGCACATGACCTGGAGAAACCACAAGTTCTAAGGGGTCTCATAAGCTGTGGAAGATGGTGGTATAGCGGTAGATCTGCCCAGTCTAGGCTCACAGCATGTAATCATATTAACTGTGTTGTATTTTCATTGCTGGGACATATTTGGGAGGAGATTTTCTGCAACAGGACAGAGCAGGTTCAGGGGTCCTGGATGTACCGAGTGGGTTTGGATGAGCATGTGAGAGACAGCTGAAGTAGGGACACAGTGGTGAAGGGGAGATTGCTTCAGATGGACCCCTGAAACTGAGGTACCTGAGAAAGGACCAAAAAGAGGCGAGTCAGAAATCCCAGAGGTCACTGAAAGTCTTCTAGTATTTTTCTTTCCTTCTTTCCTTCCTTTCTTTTCTTTCTTCCTTTCTTTCTTTCGTTTTGAATTTATACATGAATTTTTGTTATTTATTTTTCAGACTTTATATTAATTACACCATTTCTTCCTTCCCTTTCCCCTCCCCAACCCCTCCTATATACCCTTCCCTGTCTGCATGCAATACACAGCCTTTGCTCACAGTGAACGTTCCCCTGTTTACAATTGGACTTCCTCCCTCTGTCTTTTCTCACTCTACAAATGGCTCCTTTTTCTATACTAACACTTTATTCCCTGACTAAACAGCAAGACAGTCCCAGGCATTTTCCATGCCTCTATTTAGATCAAATATCTTGACTCTATTTACATAAATTATCCCTATTAGTAGGCCTATAAAATTCACATGTTGAAACCCTAATGTACAAGGTGATACAGCAGGAAGTGTGGCCTTTGAAGGACTGATTCGCATATAAGGACAGAGCCCTCATAAATGAGATTAGTGCCTTTATTAAAAAGTGTGCCACGAGCCGCTTCTACCATGTGAAGACACAGTAAGTCAGTACCATCTAACTATCTGAGAAGAGCAGACCCTCAGTAGACACTAAGTCTGACCATGCTATAATATTGTACTGTTCGTACTCTGGCACTGGGAAAGAACACACATTTAGGGTCGTTTGACACAGATATATGCATAATAGGAAACACTGGGGAGACAGAAGATGGTATATTCGAACCAAGGATAGAGGCTTCTAGGATACATTCCTCCCTATAGCTTCCCAGCAATATGATGTTGGACTGAATCTGCAGCAAGGCTGGCCAGGAAACTACACTGAGCCCCTCTCTTGCCTTCACATGGCCTGCTACTGGCATTGCCAGTACCGATGCAGCCACACTCACCTCTTTCTGGGACTGCTGGGGGTTTGAACTCATGGCCTCATGCTTGTACTGAAGGTGTGCTTAACCAGTAAGCCAAAGCCCTCGGCCTGTGGTAGTTTTGATAGCAGCCCTAGCATACAAATGCAAGACACTCTTTTTCTTAGAATTTATTTTCCTGATGGCCTGGGTATGACTGGATCAGGAGAAGCCATCTTGGATCTAGAAGGTTCTGAATGGCGAGCTTGGCCAAGATGCAGCACTGGTGACAACGTTATAAAAGGTCTACGGTTTTTGAAGCCACTTTGTTGGGGGTCTTTGATACAATAGCTTAATCCTTATCCTAAAGATAAATCTTGCATTCAAAGCACAGCTAACTGTAAATAGATTTGTGTGTGGTTTTCTTTTTTCTTTTTCTTTCTTTCTTTCTTTTTTTTTGTTTTTTGTTTTTTGTTTTTTTGGCTTTTTCGAGACAGGGTTTCTCTGTATAGCCCTGGCTGTCCTGGAACTCACTTTGTAGACCAGGCTGGCCTCGAACTCA
>NC_034600.1:76237730-76245850 GCF_900095145.1 Mus pahari | reverse complement strand
CTCTCTCTCTCTCTCTCTCTCTCTCTCTCTCTCTCTCTCTCTCTCCTTCCCTCCCTTCCCCTCCCTTCCTTCCTCCTTCCCCCTCTCTCTCCATAGTTAAGTAGACGGATGGATGGATAGATAGATAGATAGATAGATAGATAGATAGATAATAGATAGATAATAGATAGATAATAGATAGATAGATAGATAGATAGATAGATAGATAGATAGATAGATAGATAGATAGATAGATGTGCATGTGTATATGTGTGTGTGTATATCATCCCTCCCACCCCCTCTCTCTCCAATTTGCCTGACTTCTCTTGATTGAGAGACCAAAAAGAAAAAGGTCCCTCACACTGCACTACACAGTAGTGACTAAGTTCTCTCATGTTAAGGGACTTTTATTTAAGCTGGGCTATCTGCATGCAATTCTGAACAGCAAAGAAGAGCTGCGTTGGAGTTTCTGGTGTGACCTGTCTTTGTATCCTGAAGCCTGTTTCTCCTGCAGATGCCCCGCAAAAGTGCAAACGGGGGAACAGTCTACATTGCAGATCAAAATTAAAACTCACTGAAGCGTTGGTCTGCATCTGCAGGCTAATCCGCCAGTCTTATGCCCGTTTTCTCTTTAGGATGAAGGGCAACACAGATGCATCTGAACCATTCTACAACTTATCTTCCCTACTGCCCGTGAGCACTTACAGAAGTGTAGTCTCTCACCAAGCTAAGCAGAAGGTAAAATGTGAGGAAAAAAAATCATAATTCTTTTCCTGGCTCTGTCAGAGAAAATGCATGTGACCTTGGTGGGGGCTGGGAGGAGGTATTTTTCCCACTCTTTCCTCATTTTCAAAGCAGAGAAAGCAAAATTCCATTCATTTAGTAATAAATTATCCCATTACTGAGCATAAACACTGTTATTGTTTAGCCTTTATTTCTGCAATCTGTCAGGACATTCTGAAATTTCTCCATAAAATACACAACTTAATGCACTGTTTCTCCTTTCTTCTTTTTCATGGTGTGTCTGGAGGAGGCAAGGCAGAAGGGTGAACACATGGCCTGGGTAAATGAAATGCTATTTAATTTATTTTCAAATGGATAAAAAGAAATGTAATTAAGCTCCCTAAAGGCCTTCCAAATAAACTTCTCTTTAAAAAGTGGAAAGGGAGATTGTTAACTTATCAAAGTCGTAAATCAGAGTCCATGACACTTGGAGATGAGAACCAGATTGCGATGGCCAGCAGAGGAGCAACTGTCATGAAAGCCAGGCTTCTCAGGACAAAGAGAAAAGGCCAGGAAGGAAGCACAGGAAACAGACATATTCTGTGTCTGAAGACTCAAGCTCAGACTGGTGTAAGGGAGTACCCCTCCTCCACATTTCCATCTCCCCTCCCCTCTGTCTCTGCTATTCCGTCCCCTCTCTCTTCTCTTCACTCCCCTCCCCTCCCTTTCCCTTTCCTCCTTTTTGACTTCCCTCCTCTTCTTCTCTCTTTATCTGGTCTTCACGCACATACTATTAAATGTGTTTGTATGTTTTCATTGAATGGTGAATGCCAGGGCGTGCTACAAAGCCACAGAAAGAGCATCACGGATGGACCTGTAGTCCTCTAGAGAGACACTTCTGTGACACATGCCTGCTGTAAAGGGCAGTGGAGGAACTCTAACAAACAATAGCCACTGGAGAGTCTGTACCGTTTTGTCAGTTAAATTTACTTTCAATTTCAGGAAGGGCCATATTAGAACCAAGGCAACTACAAATGTAACTGCCTACCACCTCGTGTGTGTTTCCAGCTTATTGTTGGGTTAGCCACACAAAAGTTATAAATGCCTCAAGATCAACATTTTTTTTTGTATTTTGCCAAAATTTGTTCTCTTCAGGAAATTAAAGCTAAAATAAATAAATAAATAAATAAATAAATAAATAAATAAATAAAATGACCCAAGCCTCTATTTATATTCTAGGGCTCTGTAATTCTAAATGTTTGAAATAGAACTGGTCACTCTCTTAGGGTCATTAATCTTTTTGAAATTTACACACCATAGGAACTGATGACCTTTTAATATATACACTTCCCTAATGTGTACAGGTATAGGGCCCAATTTTAAGCTGATTGTTGCCTGTCATACATTCGTATGACTGAGGTAATCAAAGTAAAATTTTCCTCACTCAAATATTATTATAAACATTTTAAATGAAATAAGTTTAAGCAGTGACTATCTTATGATCTACAGTTTATCAACTGTCATGTGCTTAGTGCTGTAAGCTTTCCTGCCTTTCAACATGACCAAGTATAAATGTGTTCCTTCAGTGTTTTAAAGGATAGTATATAATGTTAATCTGACATAAAATATGATATATATGACAATGAATTGTAATTGATTTTATTGGATCATTGAACCAAAGATAGCAAAGATCTAATCTACTATTATGTCATCAAACTAAAGATGAAACTAAAATAAACACAAAATAGTGACCAGGAATAAAGTAGAATTGAAGCACAGTATAAAATACCTTTAATGAAAATAGTCTCAAAGCACAGATAAACATAAATTCAAAATCTCTTGCTTTTTTTTTTCTGTAAACATCCTCAAGACAGCACAGTATTCCTGTTCATGTAAGACACTTATCAGAAAGAATAAGAAGCCATACATCCAAGGAGAAATATTCTTCTGTGGTGTGTAATAAAAATCAGAATTACTAGAGCCTTTCCAGCCATCAGCTCTCTTGACCTGTTTGGAAGTCTTCAGTAAATTTCCCTAGATCTGCAGAAGAGCCAGGAAACCTCAAAACAGTTCATTGTTCCAATAATGATATAATTTAGAATTTTTACATTTTAAGGAAAAGTTTCTAATAAAAGTATTTCCATTAGGCAGTGCAAAAATACATATTCAAGTAAAATACACTGAGAACAACAGTGACTACTTTGCAATTGGTCTGATGATGAAGGGTACTCATTACATTGTTCTTTCCATCTCCCAAATTGTCTGCAATACATGGTCAGATTAGAAAACTCCTCCCTCAGATGAACTTTCATTAAACCAGGAGATACTGTGCCAGCTCCTAGAGAAGAAAAATCAACACTATTCCCCCTATGCAAACCCTGATACACACAACAAAGACCAGACTGGCAAGATACACCCATTGGCTGCCTTAGTGGTCTGAAAGTTAAAGAGGTAAGCAACCACTTTGTGATTGGATTTAAGGCTTGCTCTGCAAGAAAAAAACACAGGCCTAGTGCTAGAAATTTAACTGAGAATTCATAGCTGGAGAACTCATAAGCTTGGGGGTAAGTCTACTATTACTATTTTGCTAAATTAAGTTAGTTTCAAACTGTTTCCTAAATATGTATCTCTATCCCCATAAACAAGTGCAGATATCTCAGCCCTCATGAGAGGTGCAGCTTTGCTGGGTGGACAAATTAGCACAGAGACTTACACTGGTAGAAGTACACAGACCAAGTGACAGTGAGGTTCTCAGCCGTTAAGTAGGACACCTATATCACATCCCTTCCCCCAGGGCTCAGGGAGCATCACAGAAGAAGGTGTGGAAAGGTTGTAAGAGCCAGATTGCTAGGAGTACTGCTATATAACACTGTCTTCTGGGAATGATAGGACTAATGTACTTATGAACTCACAACAACCGTCCTTGCATACATGAGACCTGTACAAGATGGACCAAATTCAACCTGGATGGGAGAGGAGCACATGAGTCCTCCACACCTACCTGAGAAGCTATTGAGAGTTGGTGGTTTCTTGGAGTAGGAGAACAAACCTTCTTTAGAGATATGGTCCTCTCTAGAGGAAATTGGCTGTGTTCTAGTGAGTAGCCTCACACCCGTACATATATGGGCAGCAATTAACTGGACTCGGAAGACTACAAAACACACACACACAAACACACAAACACACAAACACACACACACACACACACACACACACACACACGAAGACACGAAAGGGTTGAAAATGTTCCAAAGAATTTAGAGATGGGGAATGGGAGATCAAATATGATATAAATACATGTATACATGTATGAAATTCTTGAAGAATAAAGAAAAAAATATTTTAAAATAATAACTTCCATATAATAGTTTCTCCCAAACCGGCTAGTATTTTTATTTGCTAAATATCACACTTCACTGGGTCTATGTGTTTTAAAATCTTGTAAAAGAGTCTTGGGTTTGTCTGGTCAGCAGAATCTTAATGGAAACTAGATGCAAGCACACACACTGTTTAAATTTTCTGTGGGTGAGCAGCAGTGTTAGTCACACAGAGAGATGCCCACAGCTGAGCATAGCAATGGGACCACATGCTGGGATGAGAATGGACTTTATTTTTATTTTGCACATACCTATGTCTTTTACTTCTGTATTGACTTTACGCCTTTCTGTTATCTTGGGAAAAGTTTGCCTTTTAATGAAAACTTGATATGATTAATAAACATATACATTTTTGTTTGGAGACATGCTTGAGAATTAGACAGTGGCAGTAGCCATTTGTCCCTGCCAGTAAATTTTATTCTATGTGAACTGTTTTAAAACAGAGTCAGAAGACACTGCAGAAACACCTCAGATTTAGGACTGAGCTTTCTGGAATGATTCCCTCTCCTCCTCCATTACCACTGTGTCTCATTCTGGCCCAACAGCAGAGCGTGGTACCAAATGCAGACAGGGACAATTAGCGGAGGCTATAATGTCCTCAAGGGTTTCTCTCCCACAGCTGAGCTTTTTGAGAGTCAAGTAAGAGTGAGCAAAGAAACAGAAGCATCAGCTCACATTAAGGGAGACTCCTGGGAAGGAAATTTCTTTCCTTAATTGTACAGGAAATGTCCTTGCTTATGGAGGATTGGAAACTCAGTCATACTTCAGGGCATGTGTCCTCACTATGGCCATGCCCAACTCTTTTACCAACCCTTAGTTAACCTCCATTGATACCCATACTATCTGCCCTTTGTTGCATAATTAACCATCACAGAATTTGGTAGCTTAAGACATCCAAGGTTTATGTAGTTTATGATCTGCAGTTCTCAGATGAGGCCTTCGTAGCTCACCCTCCAGGTGATCAGGTTAGTCGGCTGGCTGTAAGCTGGGCTAACTGGTCTACTTTCCTCCTCTTTGCCCATCAAGGGATCCTGAACTGTTTGCACAGTAGAACAAGCTTCCAAGAAGACGAGTGGTGCTTGTAATGCCAAACCCACACAGATGGGATGTCATGGTCACCCAAGGTCACAAGCCAATTTGGACCCAGAGAAACAGGAATCACACCCTACTGATGGCTGAAATGCCATAGAGTCACATTCTAAGACCTGGGATACGACTTGGAAAAGCTGTAAAAATGTGGGGATTAATGGGCTCTCAGTTTAAAGAGCTAGCCAAACCTCCCAGGGGGGCATAAGGAACCTAATGATTTAATAACTTCAAAACCATAGAGGATTGGAAGCATTCCCACTAGAGAAAGCATCCCCAGAGGAGCTGAAGTGTGTCTGTACGTCCCCACTGTGTCCTGTTGTCTTCCCTGGAGAGCTGAATGTGGAGAGCTAGCTAGATGAGAGCTGGCTCGGGGATGCTGGGAGAGGCCAAAGGACAAAGCAAGGAGACTCGCTCCCAATGACTCGAAGCCCAGGGATAGAGCATGAGGCGATGCTTGCTAAAGTAATAGACTCCTTATGTGCCTCAGTTTCCCTTATTATTCAAAGGCATAATAAGCTGGTCACAAGATGTGTTTCTTTACATCTATTTGGTATGGGCTCAATTCCACAGGGCGAGTTCAAAAAGTTACTGGGCAACAAAGCAATTATCTGAAAACTCAGCAGACTTGGGGCATAAGTCCCAAGAATGTCCTCACTTCAGGAGCATTCAATAAACTGACTGTAAGTACTTCTCAGTCTGCATCCCCGCGCACTGTGAGTCAGTAGGTCTGGGTTGTAGAGAAGCCTGTCATTTTAGCCTGTCCATTTGTCTGGAGAGTTGGTTTCATTACCTGGGGCACGAGGTCACTGTATCTACCCTGTCTGGCTTCAGTGTGGGATCTAATAGACAGTGCAGAACGTTGAAGCAGATCCTATAATCTCAGCTAATCATAGAGGGAGACGCTCCGAGGGAGCTAATTTTGTTAGGGTATGTCTACTTTGTTCACGGGGATCTCAATTCCAGACTCTAGGCATGATCCCTGATCACCCTTGAACTCTAGGATTCTCTCATTACACTACTGGCAAGGTTGCATGAAGGTGAAAATTACAAAGACCCCACAGAAAGATTGTTAACCGCATAGAAGTTAATTTGCACCTACCAAAGCAGCCCGGTGCTGGTATAATGAGTCGGTTCCTTACAAGCACACAGGAGCTCAGCTGTTCCCTTGTCCACCTCCTGTCATGTCTCTTTCTCAGTGTGTAGGTTGGGAGCACACTCAAGCTCTCAAACTCACATGCTCAACACAAGACTGGAGGGAGAGAAAAAGACTACACAAGAATCTCCTCCCATCTAAGAAGTTTATGGCTACTAGAATTTACTCATTCCACTTCTGTGGTCACACAGAAAGGAAGCCACTAGAGCGGAGCCAGGGATGAGTTGTTCTCTATTGTAGAAGAATGGCGCAGCGTCTGAGTCTCCACAGAAGGAAGAGAATTGGAAAGTGTAAGAGAAGTAATCCCCCCCGTGACTAAGCTATGTCAAAACATGTGACTGTATCTACCACTTGTAAATAGTCTCACTTACATGCATTTCTTGTAGAATTCTTCATTAGAGCAGTGAAAACATAAAATATTAAGTGTCCAATAAGAAAGACATCATTAAGTCAGTCATGAGGCATCAATTTAACAATCTAAAATCACCAGAAAGACTGGTCACCAAGATTGTATAATCATTTATAGCTAGAAATGGAGATTCCTAGAATCTCCTATCTTTTCTCTTAAATGCCTAAGAAATATCAATTCAGACCTGAGAGCTTGGCCTTAAAGGGAAACCAATTCCTCAGCCGGAGACAAGACAACCCAGGGAACACAGTGTTTAGGATGAATCCGCTCAGGCTTCATTCATTGCTAATTTAAACTCTATGAAACAATTTCCTCTGGGAAATAATGGCAGAAGAGCAAAATCAAGAAAGCATTTTCTGTCCCTTAGACATCTGCTGCCAAGCTGCGTCAGCCCACAAGCCCTGCACCCTCCAGCACTGGGCTGTAAGTGACTCTTCTGTCACATTCCTGGGCACTCCAGTGTCTAATCTACACAGAAACACAAAAACACAAGTGTCAGGAGGACATGACAAGATGTTGGGAAAAGAATTGCTCCCAGGATGATGCCCACTGAGGCGCAAAGATTCACAGGAGGAAGGTGACGAGGTGCATCCTGCTGATGATATAGGCAAAGAACACACATCTTGGTTCTGAGCACAGAAAGCATCAAGTAGGCAGGATGGACATTGCTTAAGCAGGAATTTACACAGCTGCTCTGCACTTAGAACTTACCCCCCTTCCAGATGTCACTTCCAGGAGAGATTCATCCAACCCACCAGAGGGCAGAGAGATGCCAGGGGATCACTACCCTGGGTCCCTTCGCAGCAAGCCATGGTTGGAAGAGTCTCCATGTTTGACGATGACTATTAATGACAACTCATTTAGAGTATGGAAGGAGAGTGGAGGAGTGGATTCTGTTGAGTTTTCTGCTTTGGAGAGATGGCCATCCTATGATCACCTGCTTCTTCATAGCATGAACATGTGTCTGGAGATGCTGAGACAGATGCAAAAAGTCCCTAAGGCAAAAACAAAGATGCAGGAAACAAGATAGGGTTTTAGATGGAAGATGACTGAGTAGGACTATGAAGGGATACAAGATGCCATGGTCTGGGAAGAAGGTTCAGACAGTAAAGTGCTCTCTATGAGAGCATGACTTCAATGCCCAGCACCCACAAAAAATCTAGGCACAGAACTTGCAATCTCAGTATCAAAGAGGTAGAGAGAGGTGACTCCATGGGGTTTGCTGGCCAGCCCTATTAGCCTAGATGCATGTCCAAGTCTCAGTGAGAGAGATTGACTCTTAAAACAAGCCATATAGTACCTGAAAATACGTCAAAGATTGACCTCTGTCCTACACACACACACACACACACACACACACACACACACACACACACCACACACACACACA
>NC_034600.1:76234492-76237535 GCF_900095145.1 Mus pahari | reverse complement strand
CTCTCTCTCTCTCTCTCTCTCTCTCTCTCTCTCTCATGCTATGGCAACTGGAATATCTCTGGAATGGCTTAGAAGAAATTGGTAACAGCTGTTGCCTTTAGGGTAGAGAAGAAGGGAATCAGTCACTTTGAGTATTGTTTGAGAACATACTTTGTACTTAATTACATCATATACGCTTATTTTAAAACTTGTATTAAAAACAAGAGACACAAGATGAAACATTTTTATTCTATTTACCATCCACAAATTCCCAGCCTATGACATAAAGAAAGACCTTGAAGTTTCTTCCTGTGTCAGGTTTTTATACATAAGGCTCGAGCCACCAACTGTCCTGAAAAAGAACTGAAAGTCCAGAGATCACACAGTACTTTAAAATGTTATCTTGGGTGTGACCTGAAGTTGGCCATCAAGAGCACAAAGCACATTCCAGTCAACTGAGAAAGTACCACACACCTGTTGCTAGCATCTGCTCCTAAAACTATGCTTTTCCCTAAGTGTGTGCCAGCCACTTTCCCTCCTCGGGATCTTTGCACAGACCCACTCCACCTTACCTTGTCCTCGACTTACTTTCTACCGAGTTAGCCCTAACTCCACTTTCTGATCCAGAATCTGACCCTCTCATATAAGAATGGAAATCCCTTAGCCACTTATACTAGAACCCCTATTTCTACATTCTGGGAGTGGGGAGGCCCCATCTTGGTATTTCTTATCTGTATATTGTAATGTTCATTTCTAGAAAATACATGCAGTGCCTATAATTTAGCTCACCTATTGGCACAAAAATCCATCTGGCTGTTTTAATCAATATAATGTATTCACAGTTACATAGTATTTCGTTGGAAGTACACACCCCCCCAGGTGAAATTAGGGAAATGTTTCTGTTCTTTTGCTGTAAAATGTGTGCAACAGTAAATATGTAAACATATTATAACTCCATAAAAATAAAACAAAATAGTCATAATCTTTTAAAAGACACCATAACAGATTTAGAACTATAAGAAAGAAATAGTATTGTTGCATAGTGCTACAGAAAATGCCACAGCTGACTCCTGTCACAGAATAAAAGCCCCTATCACCCACAACGCTGGGCTTTAAAAATATAACAAGAGCTATATAGGAGTCATGTAAAAAGAAAAAGCTGCAAAATTTCACCAACAAAAGGCAGAATAAAGGCAGAGACCCCTACACCCCCCCCACCCCCGTTTAGGATTGAGCAGAAAAGTCACACAGCTCCCCCTGTTGGTTGGAGTAGAAAGTGTCACAAAATGTCTGGTGAGGAGGTAGTTGATCTCCATTTTGTTGGCATGTTAAAAGCCTTCTACAATAGTGTAGACATTTTCTTCTAATCTTCACCCACTACGAAATTTGAATCATGCCCTGAATTTGGACAGACATTTGGCGAATGGTTATCTGTTTAAGTGCAGTGTGTATAGCTCTGCCCTAGGCAAGGAATCAGCACAATTTTCTTTATCCACCCCCACAAAGAACAAACAAATAAAACATTTACTCTTCTTTGGGTGGAACTTTGTCCTAAGTGTGAAGTGCATGCTCCATTAGAAATTCAAATGGAAGATGTGCCCATCTTAGTCCAACAGGAAGGCAAGTCACACCAGATGGCTCGATGTGCCACCTCTGGAGTATGTGCATGATCAAGAGGACAGAGAAGAATATTTGAACGCTCAGAAACCCATTTTGTGGGACTTTGTTACTACTGAGTATACCTTGAGTGGAAAGAAGAGGGGAAACTATCTGGAGCTTCAGGAGATGGAGGGGCCATGCACCTAGAAGATCTGCAGCTGTCCAGACATGGCCACTCCCGAGAACAGAGAGCACACCTATAAAACTCACAATCACCCAAAAAGTCATATAATACTCAGTGAATAGTGATGTTTTCCAATAGTGTCCATTGCCCTACACACACACACACACACACACACACACACACACACACACGGGGACATACAAAGACAGAGAGGTGGAGACAGCGAGACAGAGAGAGTGAGAATGAGAGAGAGAGAGAGAGAGAGAGAGAGAGAGAGAGAGAGAGAGAGAGAGAGAATATTAAAGATTGCTCATGTTCATGCCCTGCTCAGCCATTCAGGCTCTTAGTTTTCCTCCAGTCCAGAACATAATCCTCACCAACACCCTGACTTAAAAGAAGAGCCACCACTAGGAACATATGAAACATGTGGGCACACCTTCCGGACACACCCACTTTCGCATGGTGCTATTTAGCTTGTCCTTCTTTCCTTTGCATTTCCAGTAACCTGGAGATTAGCCCCAAAGTCCCATCTGAAGCCTTGCAAAGAGGATTCCATGACAAGAGTGGGTGACACCCAGCCCTGTGTCCTGCATCACTAAACGCAAGAGCCCTATCTGCATCCGGGAAAGTACTGGCCATTTCCAGATGCACCCTTGCACACAGCAGCCTTGAGCTCAACAGGAGGTTTGGTTGCACAGTGCTGATGATCCCTGCATCAGCCTGCCTACCGCAAAACCTAATGATTTTTAACGAATCTGAGACTTCCCAAATCAGTTCTGTCCTACCGTGAGGAGACGGTGATGAACCAAGTCTCGGTTATGAGCAGCCAGCATGCTTTCCCTCCAGAATGAGATCATTTGGATTGTCATAATTACAATTCCTTCCTGCGAGACAAGGCTAGGCTCCATTTCCCCTTTTCCTAACTTCAGATAAGAACACGGAATCGCTGCTTCAGGAGGCATCAGTGAAACTTTCTGATTTTTTTTTCCTTTGTAACAGCATGACTATTACAAACTTGGGGACTTTCCAGACGGTCAACTGGTAGAAATCAATTAAGACCGTTTTCCTGGATAACTTGCGATTTTGGACAAGAAGAACAACTACAAATGCAGCCTGACCCTATGCCATTGTGTTGCTTCCTCTGTGGTTCATCCTTACTTTCCAGCACAAGCTCTGTCAGATACTCCCATCCTCCCCGTGCCTGAAAGGCGCCAGCAATCATCCCAACGAGTGCTAATGGCACAGCACACACACACACACACACACACACACACACACACA
>NC_034600.1:76219221-76234382 GCF_900095145.1 Mus pahari | reverse complement strand
CACACACACACACACACACCACACACACACACACACACACACACACAGTTAAAAGTACATGTGTTGTGTGTGTGTATATTTACACACACATACACATTCCATTAAAGGTGAAACATTAAGGACCTTTTTAGACCTGACTGTTTGTACTCTAGGTAACATTTGGCGCTTCTTAATGTGTTTCCTTTCATGATACTCTTTACCTGTGCGGCACCACACCATCCCTGCTTTCCTGCCTCGGAGTCCTCAGGTTCTCCGGCACCTGCTTTTTCTCACTGGCCTCCTACCTACAGAAGTTCCATTGCTCTGCCTCTTCCCATCATCTCCGGATTCATTTCCACCCAAATATGAAACCCTATTCCATAACTGGCCTAACTCCTGAACACTGTCAGGTCTGTGATGGAAACTTGCTTCCTAAGCCCTGGAACCAGGCTCCCCCACTGACCGCCCTCTAACACTGCCCATTGTCTCCCTCTGCACCCCATTTCAGGAGTTAGATAGAGTATCTCCAGGGCCTCCCCACAACATCTTCACCTTTCCTCCATCATCTGGTCAAGGAACAATGGATCCAACATACTTGGTTCCACCTTCCACACCATTCCAGCCCACTTCCAGTGTAGGGCAAGCCTGTCTTGACTGGTCTATTCCAAAACCTCCTCTTTGATTCTCTCTCAGTCTCTGGGCTGTGGCCAGAATAGCCATTTAAACATAGAAATTAAATCCCAGCATTCCTCTGGTTAAAATCCAGCAGCATCTTATCATTCTCACAGTGAAGTCCAGGTTTGACCCACTGACCTTCAAGACAAATAACCTTTCATAAGTTCCCTCAGCCAAATTCAGTTTGAATAAAATTTTCATTTTCTTTTCTTTCTTTTTTTCTAGAGTTCTGAACAAACCCCAAGGCTTTTTCTTATGCAAAGCTGTTTCCTCTATCAGATGTCATGTTTGCCCTTTACCCCAAGTGCTTAGTTCATATGCATTCCTATGTCTTAATTACCACAACTGGGGCATCTGGGAATTACTGGGGGAAAACTCTGATGCTTCCAACACAACAAGAGTCGGGTCTGATAGGAGGCAGACTGCCGGTAAATGTCCAGTATCAAAAGCTTATGTGTAACAAGATAGTCTGCAAAGTGGATTCATCCTTGAGATGACACAGTCTATACTTGATAGAATTCTTCTGTGAGTAGAGCTTCTAACATAGAGTTTGATTCCTTCCTTCCTTCCTTCCTTCCTTCCTTCCTTCCTTCCTTCCTTCCTTCCTTCCTTGCTCCTGGTACTTGAGATTGAATCTGGGTCCCAACACAAGATAGGCTGGGACTCTACCCCACAACTCGATCTCTAGCCCAACACATGGTTTACAGACGATAGACTTACGTAAAGATAAGTGACAGGCAGTTCACTCTGAATGATGTAGTTGAACTCTAGGTCATCGCAAGCAGCTGCCTATTTTAATTAAATGTTATAAATTATGCTTTTATCACATGTTCATACGAGTAACCTATTTAAAATATAGAGATGGTGCATCAGTCTTGAATTGGTAAGCATTTAATTGTGACAAACTCCAAAATAAAGTGTAGGGTGTGTGTGTGTGTGTGTATGTGTGTGTGTGTGTGTGTTTCAGTGTTGTTTCTTTTTTGTTATTATTTCTTTTCATCTCACATAAGATTGGCAGAGAATTGTTTTACTCTATGTGCTTGGGGAACAGATAGAGGAATTCTCCCTGGGATGCTGAGATTGTAGCCCAGACAGTGCCACAGACAATGTGTTTCTGTACAGTGTGCATGATGGTCAGCAACTGACAAAAGCCTCAGATGTGTCGAGAATCTGAAATAAATGGATTTATTTTGGAAAGGAGGCCAGTGGGTGCAGGGGTGCATACTGCTAAGTAGGAAAACTACCACGGTGTAATAATTGTTTAGCCAGAGGCTGAAATTGCTGAAAAAACTCTGGAGATAAAATGTTTGAATAATCAAAGGCATTAAAATTTTAACTCACTAGCTCTTGTTTTATTCATCCACAGATCTAATGATTCCTATAAAAACAAAAACCACCAGGCTTTCGCCATTTGGTGCCAAGTGGGTGACATAAAACAGAGATGAAAATCAGAGTAGGAAGATTTCCAGAGTCGATATCAAGCCATTTCTCTTAGAATGTCTTAGTATTGTGACACTTTGTACTGTCTGTAGTACTGTAGACAAGGACATCTCAGCTGAGACCACCCTGCTAGTCAGTCAGGAACCCAGTCTGATGACTTCTATCGATGGTATCAAAGATGAGCACTGTCATGGCTACTGGAAGTCGTGGTTGGTTCAGGTAGCAGAAACGATATTTTTTTTCAGAGATGAAGAGAGACAGTTGAACTTAAAGTACCAGTTAAAACTATATTCAGTAACACCAAAAGCAGAAAGGGCTTATGAGAAAAACAAAGGCATATATACAGACTATTATCTGGGAGTGTGAAGCCACAAAATGTTGGGGTGCAACATCTACAGCTTTTTCTGTGGAGGGAAGTAGCTATCAAGTATACCAGGGCTGCCCCAAAAATGTCTGGATCAAAATGGTCAAGATACTGATAGATTACATAACAGTATAAATTAAGTGATAGATGGGAACAGGTTGATAATAGTAGGTAGGTAATAGAGGATAGGTGATTGATAGATGATATAGATACAAAATAAAGGTCAGATGATAAATGATATATAATGATGGATAAATAGGCAACAGATAGTAAAAGATAGATGACAATATATATAAATTAGAGAGAAAAAGAGCAGGATAGATAGATAGGTAGATGGAAGGAAGGAAGGAAGGAAGGGAGGGAGGGAGGGAGGGAGGAAGGAAGGGAAGAAGGAAGGGAGGGGGAAGGAAGGAAGGACAGACAGACAGAGGCAGGCAGGCAGGCAGGCACAAATCTACTGGTTTAGCTCACTGGAAGGAGTCTTAGGGTACTCACAAAAATGAGGAATCATTTCTCTGAATCTGCCTCTTCTCCAAGGACATATTTTCATGTCAAAAAGATCATCTAGCTTTTGACAGAGATTGACACAAACACAGAAAAGCAAATCGACCCAGTCCAACTCTGGCCTTTTCCCTAAGCTTCCATCACCGTAGAGGCTTCTGTCTTTCTGGCAAGTGTTAACACATGAGGACTTTTAAAAAGTCATCTCAACTTTTAAAGTCCCCGAGAAAAAAATATAAGTTAATCTTGTTATTGGTAAAATCACTAAAATGCCAACAAGTCACTGGGCAAAGCTGTGAAGAAACATTTACAAAAGGAAAAACAAACTTCATTATCAAGTGTGATGTGATTTCATGTAACTTGCAGGAGTTGAGAAGCTCATGGCTTCTCTCCCATCATGAGGCTAGACGGGGCTCTCCTAGAAGGCGATGTGACAATATTGTCAACAGCCTCAAGCTTTTCTGTTTTCACTGGCCAAGAAATTCCAGGAATAATATTCCATGTATGATGAAAAAGAGTTACCCATGTTTTCCATAGGATTATCAGAAGATGTAAACTGTCTATACTTATATCAACTGCAGCATTATCTTTTCAAAGAATAAAAAGTGATCACACCTTAGGTTTCCATGTAAGACAAATTTGAAAGGAATCCAGAATTATTTAGACTTTGGAACTCAAGAAAAATATCAAAATAGATTTCAGTGAGCTACCAATGGTGAATTGGGAACATAATTATGATTTTGCTGCGTTGTCTGTGAACTTCTTGGTGATATTAATTTTCCCTACTGAGCCCATTTCATTTTTTTCTGATTCATAACATATTTCTTTAGAGGAGAACTGGGTTTCTTATGCAACCCATTGTGTTAGCTTCCTGTGTGCGTCTGTATCATTAGCGCTATGTCTTGTATCCGTTTCCTTCGCAAGTCTCTGGCAACCCCTCCAGTTCCTACTTTAAAGACTGACTATCCACAGAAAACTCTGACACATCACAGAACTCATATAATATGTCCACTGCTTTCTAGAAGGTTCTGGGAGGTACGGTAGGTCAAGCCTGACATTTTGAAATTATTAAAATGAAATAGAGGCCAAATGAAACAGTGTGGCCCTCTGTTATAAACAGCCCATCAACACCATGGCTGGCTCTCTAATTAGCTGTCTTATCTGCATGGCCTCTCCCAACACGTTCATCTCCCAGCTCCATGGGCTTCTCACTGGTCTGTGAGCTGCAGCTCCTGCTGGTTCTCATCTTACAGAGCACTCATTTGTTAAACAATGATTCGTGGAAACGTGCCTATGATGGCATCTATGCATTCATTCAGCCAGCGCTCAGCCAAACAATTGATCACATTCTCATCTGTGTCTCCACCAACAACTCACCCCCCATCCTGGTCACATCCCAGAGAGGAGCAGAGATAAACTCTAACGGAATCTCACAAGGAGACCATGTAAAAGATACTCATGCTTGTCCTGTGATAGGGTCACAGACTCAGGCCTGAGAGTGGACTGTTGTGGGATGAATCAGAAACTGAACAAGAGGCAAAACTCATGAGAGAGCCGCACATAGCCCCCTCGGCCTTACAGCCACAGTCCCCCCTGGAAAGCTTCCCCTCCAGTAGCAGTAACTCTACCCAGAGGAGTTCTCCTGACTCTAAAGATGAAAGTCTGTTGTGAGGCCTCTCAGGGAAACATTGCCTGCAGATAAATACAGAGAAAAGTGAACAGGGCTCTAACATGTCAACACAGTGTCCCCTTCCACACAAGCTGGGTGGCTTTGGCGTGGAGGTGATTTCACCAAAAGAAAAATGCAGGGTTGTGGAGATGGCTCAGTTGCTGAAGTGCTTGCTGTGCAAACATCAGTACCCATGACACGAAGTCCTGACACTTGTACATTTATAACCTCAGGTCTAGAAGCAGAGGCAGGCAAACCTCTGGGCTTCACTGGCCAGCCAGGTCAACCAGAGTCTTTCAGACCAATGAGAGAACTTGTATCAACAAGCAAGATAGCCTGAGGAGCAACACTGCAGATTTTCCTCTAGCTATCACATGCACACAGATACATGTGCTTGTGAGTGCACACACACACACACAAGCACACACACACCAAACCAGTAATAACCCAGTGGAAAAGTTCCTTAAACTACCTATCTGTGGTTTTTAGCTTTTTAAATAGTACCAGTAAGTGATCTTTATTATATAAGATTCTCTTTGTGAGTTATGAAAAGGCTTGGTCAAGGGAGTGAGAGAGTTAAAAAATAAAAACATGACCTAGTGTCTTGGCTACATCCAAATAAAAAGAAAGCTGGGTGACATTTATATCATATGAAAATGAATGTCATGATGTTCCCACAAAGAGAAAGGAGAGTTAAGAATAAAATCTTCAAAAGAAGGAAAATGCCTGGTGGTACAAAGGAAAAAAATCATTCCACCAAGTGGGCTCACATGATGGAGAACCCACCCGTAATGATTAATACAGTCTAAACATAAGAGCCATCCCAGCGTGAAATTGCTGCCTCAGTAGGCTGAGTAGTTAAATATTAGCAGTTTGAAATGGTTTGTCCAATCCATTGATATATTAAATTCTTATCCTTCCTCTCTGAGTGAGTGACAGTTGAGAGCCTCCAAGAAGGTTCTCTGTTATTGTTCCAGATACTCCAATTGAAAAGAAGTCTTCAGATGTTAATGTGGACTCCACTGATGCTTCAAGCTACTAGAGCTGGACAGCACCCTCTCTTCAGCGAGCAACTTTGCTCCAGGAAGCCACACGCTGTGACCCGTTGTTCATCGCAGGACATCATTCCACATCTTAGCCAACTCCCCCATTCTCTACCACATCCCTGTTCCTGCTCCCCAGCCCTCGTCTACCAATCCCACTGGGGCAACAGGTCCCCTGAATGGAAAGAAAGCAAAGCAAGCAGAGACAAGCACAGGGGACAAGAGGGCAAGAAGCAGGCTTCTGGTCTCGAGCCCCAGCTGGGTGGCTTTCCTCACCTAGCTGGAAATCAGAGTCACAGTACACCAGTCTCAGAGCATGAATTAGCACACAAGAGGCAAACAGAACATACAGTGCCCAGCACATCAGCTCAGTAAACAGAGTCTAATCTTTTATGCGGATGTATGCAACTCCAGGAAAGAAAAGCTGTTCATGCTGAAAAGATGCTCAGAGTAGATAGCTATGCTAATGAGTTCACGCCTACAGATAAGAGTTCGTAGAATGGAGAAAATAAATAAAGATCAAATAGAGACCACTAACCAGAGCAAATCTATGCATTTGTCTGGTTTCACCTGGAGCTCAGACGGCATTCCCCAGGGGCTCAGACTGGCATCTCCTTCTCCAGGAGTTACAAAGAACCCTGTCAAAATTAATCTGCAACGTTAGAGCCGTGCTGACAGTTTCATCTCTGTAACTGTTATTGCTGCCTTGTCATTCAAATCCAAAGCCCCACCCCCATCTTTCTCAGTCCAGGCTCCTGGAAAGTTCTTAGGGAGAGAAGTACTTCTCATCAATAGAAATTCAATTTGCTGCACAAGTTAAGATGCAGTAAACTTCTCTCCCCTTTGCTCAACTGCTGTTTCCAGTCATAAAACGAGCTCAGCGTTTTAAATGGGGAGAGAGATCTTAAAGTTTAACCATTGGAGATTAAGTCTTTTTCATGAGGCCAGAGCTTCAAGCAACAGGTTAGAAATTGTCAGCCTGCTCCCCAGGGCAGGGCCATAGCACAGAGAAACATCTGTCCCCTGGCTCCTGAGGCTCATAAATGACAAAGGAAATTGAAAGTTCCCTCTTCCAGTGTAAGCTCTGAGAAGGCATGGGGGCCTTTGGCTTTGGATGGGACAGGTGTGTCCGTTCACGATGGGATGTGGGATTCGTTTGGAAGACCAGAAGCCTAATGATGGTTGATGAGCTGAGGCGGGGGGGGGGGGGGAGGGGGTTAATGGAAACTTACTTCCTCAGCATCCAGAAAGAGCTCCACAGTCCTCACACTCACACTATGAAGCCAGCAGACAGACTCACACATGAGAACTGCTGGAAATAGCCTGCTCTGCATTCACCGGGCATCACGTGGCTCGAACCCATTCACAGCAATCCTCTGGCACTCCACACTGCAGAAATGTTTTCCTTTTGTGCCTGTGAATCAGACCAGAGAACACAGGCAAAAGAAGGAAAGGAATAATTGCTTGCTGTCACCCATTCAACTGCCAACAGAGCCAATTTGGAAGAAAAGAATTCAGCTCTCCTTCCCAGCAAGATGTCAACACCACAGATGACATCATACTGCCAGACATCCAGCTACAGATGAAGCCTTGCCAAAGAAGGATACTGCCAGCTGAGGGCCCTGGGCACCACCCTGACAGCAGCTTCCTACTGGATTCTGCAATATGCCACTAGGAGGGGAGAGAGGCAGAGGGCATGGGATACAGTCCCTGCTTGGACCCAGGCAGGAGCTATAACATTGGATGAAAATCTATCTTCATCCACCACCTTAATACAGAGTTTCATAGTGTCTGGGATGATATGACAGGAAAAACTACTGGGGGAACTTGAGGACAAGTGCATTGCCAGGGCCAGATATAGTCACTACCTTGGTGTGTTATGTGAAAATGTGTGAGTGTGTGTGTGTGTGTGTGTGTGTGTGTGTGTGNGAGAGAGAGAGAGAGAGAGAGAGACAGACAGACAGACAGACAGACAGACAGACAGTCAGACAGTCAGACAGACAGACAGAGACAGAGATAGGCAAAGAGAGTGTGTTTATACGTGCATGCGTGTCTGCGGTATGGTTAAGACAGCTTGCTGTACATGCAGGAGGAGTGAGTGTGAATCTCCAGCACTCATAGAAAAAGCAGTGGACCTGCATGCCTCATTCCTACAACACCAGTACTAGGGAGTAGTAGATGGTCAGAGCCCAAGAGCTCCCTGGGTGAAGAGATGGGGTTTTGGCTGAATAAGAGACCCTACCTCAAGATAATCCTAAGGCGGACAGTGATAGAGTAGTGGACATACTTACATGTACATGCCTATCTGAACACAACAGCACTTTTAGGTACATGTACCACACACACATATAATTCACAACACACATGCACACACTGCTACCACCACTGCCACCACCACATATGCACAGAGAGCCCCCAAAGACTCCCATTAAGGCATTGGGAAATGAAGAGGAACTCGAATCTTGGGAGGTTATGGTGGGATGTCCTCTATGGGTGAAGATCCTGCCTGCAATGGGCCCCCTGCTTTCAAAAGGGCAATGGCACCGCAGTCTAGCAGAGGCCATAGATGGTGCTTAACTAGAATATAGTGCTGGCGCCTTTTGCCTGTGGGCAGTAAAGAATAAAGTTTTCAGTGTTGAGATGTTTGATGACGTCTAATTGATGAGTTTCCTTAGAAGGAAATGGACAGGTAGCTTTCTAAATTGTTCTTTGTTCTTGCAAGGGGGAATGAATGGAGGACTGACAGCCATAATGGTCAGGTGACTCCACACCCAGCTTTTGATCTCAGCATCTTGTTCTCTGCAAAATGGTTCCTTCTTCAATGCACACCTAATATACAGCAAAGAAAATGCTGAAAGCCGGGCTAGGGGTAACTCATTTTGTAAAAGCCCTTACATGAACACCCAAGTACAGATCCCTGACACCCAAACAAAAATCAAGCTGTAAGCCCATCACTGGGGTTGGAGTGTTCAGAGACAAGGGGGTCAATGAGCTTACATGCTAGCTAAACCTAGAAAAAAAGTAGAAGCCTATGGGTTCAGTGATGGACCACGTCTGAAAGGAATAAGGTAGAAAATAATAGAGCAGGATATCCAGGATCCTCTTCTGGTATCCACAGGCATGTGCCCTGGTGAATGCACATGCACACACACATGCATAGAGAGCATACAATGCATACAGTAGTACCCAAAGACAGTTAAGGCTCCATGGTGCAGTGACTCCTAAGATCCAGGTTCCTAGTCTTCCGCAGCACAGAGTTAGCACTGACAGTTGCCTGGTTTTAATATCCACAGTTACCAAGACAGACTAGGTCAGAGGATCTAAAAGTGTTAAATGCTGCAGAATACATTTGCTCTCCTGGGCATCACGTCATAGACATCCAGTGAACAGGATGCTGCACTAATATAAATTTTTTAGGAGGAGGATAAGACGCAATGATCTCACCATGGAGGCAGTTTGGTCTCTGAAGGTCATTTTCAGAGCTGGAAATGATTCATGTTTAGAACACTGACTGACAGTGTTTTCTCTGTGGTGTGTTTAAACATCAGCAGGGCATTTAACTAGAATGCTAAACACCCATTGCTGGGAGGTTGGAGGAGAGATTGTATCGGTCCAGGCTGAAGTGCTTATTGCTGAATCCTATAGAAAGACACTGCTCTTAAAATCAAATTCTTGACTCGTGATCATTATATAATCATCATAAAACAGGTCTGCGTTGGCATCTCCGGGAGGTGAAGCCCGAGCTGAGCAGCTGCTAGGAGGAAAGACTCTGTGTGGAAATCCAGGAAGCCACAATGGGGAGCGCAGGGCTGTGCTACAGCATTGGTGGTGCTAGGATGAGCACAGGGGAGAGAGGGAGAAGGAAAATTTTGCCTGGGCACCAAGTTTTGACACTTGGATTGCCATGTAAAAAAAGCAAACCATGAGAATTCATACAAAAACCAAGCAACATACTACCATCCCGTTTTATAAAATAAAACAACGCAATACAGACAGACGGGACTCTGCTTTTCATAAAGATGAGTGGATTCCTTAAGTGAATGCAAACCTAGTCCGTTACTCTCTCTTCTTCCTTCAGACAAAATATAGAATTTGAAGCTTTCAGCAACACGACGAAACTCCTCAAAATTGCTCTCATCACCTCCCTGGTAATCTCAGAATGAGGCAGGTATTTCTACACATTGAAATATGAGAAACTGAGCTTGTGGAATCCACAAGTGCAAAACAATTTAAAAGTTCTATCCGAGCTGTCAATAAAGGATGGAACTAAATTCCCCACCAACTTCACATTGGCAGTGCTGAGTTTTGGAAGGCAGAAAGGAAGGATTGGTGTCTATGCTGGTGCTATCCTAGCTGAAGGGACAGCATACCCTTGGGGAAAAAAATAATGTCTCTTACAGTCATTTCTTTCATAAAGCCAGTCATTTTCCCCGCCTTTCAACGTGTATCAGCTCTCTACTTTTTAGATCCTGGCAAATTTCATGCAGAATATTGAATGTGATATGCGAGTTATTGGGACATGCTTAGGGAAAGGGGGACTTTAGTCTTCTTATCATGCCAAGCCTGCTTCTGCTCACCATGTCTAGACTTTGTTTGCCCAGAGTAGTTGCTTTGGATAGGCCATGATTACCAGCCAATGACAGAGTGGTTCCCACCATTGCTTGATATGGCAGCTCTTGCCTTGATGTGAGAAGCAGGGAGGGCATGCAGACTGGGGACTGACCTGCACACATATTGAAAAGTTCTTCAATATTTATCTCTCCCATGAAAGAAGATGCTTCATAGCAGTTCACCTCCAACTCAGGTGTCCTTACATAGCCACAGCGGGTGCTTTACACGACACACTGCATTTGTCTACTGTCCAACTATTGTTGACATATTTAGAATAAAGCCTGACATGTTAAATATGTTTTTAGGGACCAATGTCATTAGACTTCAGAGTCAATATCCATAGGCTTAGATTTTTCAAAACCTACTTTTAATAAGGTTTCTTAAAGTGTTCTTTTTTTTTAATTTTATTTTTTTTTAAGATTTATTTATTTACTATATGTAAGTACACTGTAGCTATCTTCAGACACTCCAGAAGAGGGCGTCAGATCTTGTTACGGATGGTTGTGAGCCACCATGTGGTTGCTGGGATTTGAACTCTGGACCTTCGGAAGAGCAGTCGGGTGCTCTTACCCGCTGAGCCATCTCAACAGCCCCTTAATAAGGTTTCTTAAATGCTTTAACTTAACCTCCCATCTAGCACATCACCCGCCAGCAGTAGTGGAAAGGAAAGAGTAATAGAGCAAAAGAGGATGTGAACCTGTTTAGAAATAGTTCTTTGGAGCAAATCCAATCTGCGATGTCAGGATATCAGCAGTTCAAAGCTGATATCATAAGAATCAGCAGTGACAGAGGGATCCACTTGAAAACACCATTCACTAATCAGCAATGGCAGGTCAGTCCAGAAGAAACCATGAGGCTCTGCCAAATGGCCTGAGTTCAAAGAGGCAAGAAGCCTCCAGAACACCAGTAGTTCTTTGATCCATTTCTCTCTAGGAAGTCATGACAAATGATGACCAGCAAAGAATAGCAAGGTGAACCAATACCACATAGCATCATCAGCAAAGCACAACGATGACCAGTAAAGAATGGTAAGACATACCAAAACCACACAGCATCATCTGCTGTCTGTTGGGTTCTATTTATACCCTTTTCCAAACATCATTGGTTCTCTCAAGTGTCTCTTCTAGCAAAGCATCACACGTCCTTTTCCAGGCTGCTTCTAGAAAAACACCACGTGTCTCTTCTCAGTAAAGTATCTTCCCACATGTCTCCTTCAGTACAAACATTAACTCATAAGAGTTTCCAGAAAAAACATCACATGACAAAACTAGTCTCCATAGAAACAGAAATTTCCACTTCAAATATCTGCATGCACTTTTCTTTCTAGAAGAACAAGGACCTCAACATTTGGTGTGCAGTCATCTATTTTTTTCCCTATCTCTCCACCCAGTCTGCCACCTGGGATGACAGTAAACTTGACCCAGGAGGAAGACGTAGCCTTGGCATGTAGCTCTGTTTCTACACAAATAATGGAAATCTGTTTTCTGTTTTTACACAAGTAAATGTGAGGAAAGATTTAGGAGAGCTTAAGTTGCCTAATTGGCTATGACTTCAGCTGTAGTAGCCTGATGGAGATGTTCACACTACCACAGTGGGACATCTGTGCACATTTCCTTGTATCAGACATGCATTGAAGTCCAGCAGATAGCCAGAAAACAGCCATGAATACATATTGTATATTTATATCATGGCAATGGTCAAATGCAGTCAATATTGACATGCATCTCAACCCTCCATAAATCCAATTGTTAAAATATTTACCAGCACTCCACTGTCTGCACTGAGCTACAGCTGTGGCCAGTGCTGCCAATGTGAATATGGTCAGCAAGGTAAACTCTCTTTTGTTTGCTAGAAAAAGCTCAGCACAAATGAATTCCAGCAATTTCTTCCTGTCAACTTTCCTTGTCATGGAATTTGTTAATATCATATACTCATAATGCCAGATATATCTCTTAGATTGGCCATGAGTGGTATAACTGTTTGACAGATTAATATGTATTAAATGTTTAAAAATCCACAGTGATTTATCTCTTCCACACAACCTAGACCTGAACTGTGCATGTAGCAAACATTAAATGAATGGCAAGTAAAATTAGTTTCTAGGAAAGTTTCAAATCACAGTGAAAAACACTATCTCCAGAGACCAGGCAGCTATTCTGTATGTCTTATTTGTTATGTTTTTAAAAGACGCATTGCACCAATGTAGTGGAACTGGTTCCCAAAGCACTCCAGACATATGACAAACAAGGGGAGAGATATCACATTTGGAGAGCAGAAGAATAAAGGAGAGACGATAGAGACTGATTCCAAGACACAATTATTTGTAAATGCAGTCTAAATTAAGAACCAGCCAAGGGATGGCATGAGAAAATATTTGGGAAGTGTCCATCAGACATAATGGGTCATCAATGCCACTCTTGTGAACCAGGATTACTGATGGACAGCATGATTGTTGATGGTGCAGCAAAAAAAAAAAAAAAAATGCTCTCAAAGAAGGGAGCACACTCAAGGGAAATAATTCAAAACAGAAACAAAACCAAAACTAACTGAATATAAGACCAGCAGGGGCAAATTCTAAAACAAAATGTAAAAGAAGTGAAAAATATCCCGACGTTAGTTTGAACTTGAAGACATTGCTTCACTCTGGGACCAATTACTTCCAGAAAGGAGTGGGGAAATGAAAGCTATCAAATATTTTTTTTTAAAATATCAGGAAAAATTATAACACAAAAATAATCAGATGAGATTTATATGGACCAGGAAGGTGATTTCCACTGATGTGCTAGAGAACAAAGGTCTTTGAATGTGGAAATGAAAACAAAGATAAATCATAAACCATCCAGAGAAGGAGGTGAATCCTGACACAGGGAGTACTGCTGGCTGGTTGTTGTAGAACATTTCTGTGAACCACACCCCACCTCTGGGAGATCAGAAAGCAAATGCTTAGAAGATAGTAACTGTGTTATCAGCTTTCCTCCTCGAAGTCTGGGATGGTCCCTGTCTTATTTAGGGTTTTACCGCTGTGAACACACATCATGCCCAAGGCAACTCTTGTTAGAAAGGTCAACATTTAACTGGGGCGGCCTTACAGGTTCAGACATGGGACTAGAGGATCTGAGAGTTCCACCTCTTGTTCCAAAGACAGCAAGGAGAAGACTGGCAGCAAGGATGAGGGTATTAAAGCCCATGCCCATGATGACACACCTACTCCAACAAGGTCACACCTCCTAATAGTGCCACTCCCCGGGCCAAGCATATACAAGCCATCACAGACCCTATGTCCAGCCCTAAAATTGCAATGTCTTGGTCCTTCTTATACATCATGTCTATGTAGTTGCCTTTTGTCTTAGCCTGTTCTCTACTGTGATAAAAACACTGACCAAAAACAATTTGTGAAGGAAAAGGCTTGTTTTATCATGTAGCTTATAGCCCATCATTGAGGGTAGCCAGATGGGAACTCCAGATAGGAACCTGGAAGCAGGAACTGAGTAAGAGACCATGGAGAGATGCTGTTTACTGGCTTGCTATCCATAGCTTGCTCAGTCTGCTTTTCTGTGCCATACAGAAACATCTGCTTGGGGTGACACAGCCCACCATGGGTTGAGCCCTCCTACACTAATTATTAATTAAGTAAAGGCCTCATAGATGTGCCTACAGGCTTGTCAGATGGAGACATTTTCTCAGTTGATGCTCATCTTTCCTGATGACTCCAGCTTGCGTCAAGTTTACAAAGAATGACAGGTGAACCTTTGCAGACTTTACTCTTGGAAGAAAGAAGAACGAAGACAACCTGAATGAATCCCTGTACTGACCCTGTACCACATACACCTCCCCTTTCAAATGTTCAGGGTTAATCATCTCCATAGATATTTATCTGTCTGAGAAACGGCATTGACTTGTGAGTGTTCGACTGTATCTACACCCTCCATTAGACATGGATGTACACATGTAGTCGTGCTCACACAGGGATGACTACCACGAACAAAGTAAATTTGAGGGCGATGTTAGTAAATTTTCTGTGGCTGATAAGACATCATAGCCAAGGCAGCTTATAGAAGAAAGAGTTTGTGTGGACTTACGGCTCCTGAGTTCATCCTGGCAGGGATACACATCAGCCAGCCACAGGCATGGAGGCAGGCGCAATAAGCTCAGAGACTTCATCAGGAAGCGGAGCTGAGCACTCACGTCTTCAACCACAGCCAAACGCAGCTGACTAACGGAAAATCAGGGTGGGTCCATGTAGTCCTGCCTATCTGACCCTTTTCAAGTGTCCAGCTTACTCTTTACTCTCCTTTTTTACTTCTCTGTAAAATCTGCTTTTTCTCTAGGGTATAGATGAGGGAAGCCACCGAGGTTCAATCTTGAGCCATGTGTAGTTATTTTCATCTACATCTTCAGAACCTTCACGACTACCTGAGCTGGTTAGAGAGCCATCTTTGCTCCAGTGAGTGGCTGGGGAGAGGGCGGCCTGCAGAAGCTACACAGCTTCTGAGAAAGATCCCTTTTCTGGCCCCAGTCATCCAGCACCTTTCCCTCCCAAGGAGGGGTATCCACCCGGGAGGGGTCTCAAGGCCTGAGCCAGTAGGAGAGCCATCTTTGCCATCTTTACTCCTGTGAGTTGCCAGGAGAGGGAGGCCTGCAGAAGCAACACAGCTTCTGGGAAAGATCCCGTTTCTGTCTCTAGACATACGAGCACCTTCCCGGCCAGAGGAGAGGTGTCTGCCCGGGAAGGCTCTCACTGCCTGAGCTGGTTGGGGAGCCATCTTTGCTCCGGTTTGCCTAGGCTCCAGTCTGCACTGGTGAGAGTGTGGACCGCAGAAGCTACACAGCTTTGGGACAGACAGAAGCAACCTAGCTTCTGGGACAGACACTGTTTCAG
>NC_034600.1:76217323-76219210 GCF_900095145.1 Mus pahari | reverse complement strand
CTTCTCATCCTACATGATATAATTACACAGTAGAAAAATGGTTCCCAGTGCTCTGCTCACCTGCTCACATTCCTATCTGTTCACCTGCCCACCTGCCCACCTACACACCTACCCCCTACCCATCTGCCCTCCTACCCACCTGCCTACCTGCCCACATTCCCATCTGTCTACCTACCCACCTGCTCACATGCCCACATGCCCATTCTGAATAGCTACACAGGAAACTGTCAGAGCTGTTTCTATATATATATATGTATCACAAAACCTCACCAATAAGCCCCAAGTTACTCTTTCTTTCCAAAAAACCCATGCCCTCAGTGTCCACATGACACCCTCATGTTTATAATGCCCATGCCTTATCCATGTCCCAATCACTAGGAAACGTTTCTACCTCTTCCCCTTGGTCCGTACTTAATCTTACATGAAATGTTTTGTGTGACAGAGCAGTCTATTTTAGACCCTTTTTAAAATTCCAAAAATTATTTGGATCTTATTCTCTGTAATTTCCATATAACCATGCCCAGTCCATTAGACTACTAAAACCATGGAGAAATGGGGCCTTTTCCTGGATCCTCTACATTTTAGCCCACCTGCCTTAAGCTTGCATCAGAAACAAAATCTGAGATGAGTTCCCGCATTTGGCTTGATAGAAAGGGGTTCTCTGCTGCAAGTGGCCATGAGAGCAACAGCAACGATGGGTGAAATATGTGAGGGAAAGAAAACCATTTTTATTGTCACAACGAAAGGATTGGCACACCAATGACAAGGCTAAGTTAATTACGTCTTGAGACAAAGGGACCAGCCACGCATTCAGTATACCTAATAAAGGAGGCAGCCACCTTCCAGAGTTTAATTAGCCAAGAGATTTGTCTAGAAATAATATAAGCAGCTGTAGTAGCGATATACCTGGATATAAAACATATAGGCAAGGCATCAACAATATCCCTAATACAAACAGGTGGTCTCTAAACCAAAGCAGCAGTGTCACTTGAGAATGTTCTAGAAATCAAAATCGCCAGGCCTCACTCCTATCTAATGAGTTAGAATCTTTGGGGTAGGACTAAGTCGCAGCCTTGTTTTTCAAGGATCCTCCCCTGTGATTCAGATACATAGTAATGTTTGAGGCCCCAACACAGCAACATCCAACACAGCTGATAAATATTTAGTAAATCACAAATTAATATATCTCCACTGATGATGAATCTATAGTGGTCTCTTGCTTACAATTGGCTATGCCAAGAACAACCTCTTCCCTATAATCATAATAAATGATTTTGATTAAATTATATACCATCGATTCCTCAGAAATTTGCTCTCTCCCTCTTCTCTATCTCTCCCTCTCCTTCCCTCCCTCCCCCTCTCTCCCTCCTCCTTCCCTCTTTCCTCTGTAACTATGAGTTATCACAAAAGCACAAGAGATCTACAGACAACTCAGAGACAGTTAACCTAGCTCCCACCTTTTCACAAATGAAACAAAAGAGGCTCCCAAATTTCACAGTGCTGGAGCAAGATCACACTGGGAGAAATCTGTCTCATTTCAAGTGCAGTATTTGTTACTATGGCTAGGAGAATATTGGGCCAAAAAGATGGTGTAAGATTAAGTCAATGGCATGCACACATTATAAATATTTTCTGTATAATATGGTGACCATAGTTGACATAATATATGGTCTCTTGAGAATTTGGATGAGGGTAGATCTAAAATGTTCTCATCACAAAAATAAGAAATGAAGTGATGGCCGGGCAGTGGTGGTGCATGCCTTTAATCCCAGCACTCGGGAGGCAGAGAGAGGCAGGGAGATTTCTGAGTTCAAGGCCAGCCTGGTCTACAGAGTTAGTTCCAGGACAGCCAGGGCTTCACAGAGAAACCCTGTCTCAAAAAAAAAA
>NC_034600.1:76213296-76217243 GCF_900095145.1 Mus pahari | reverse complement strand
TATATATATATATATATATATATATATATATATATATATATATATATATATATCTCCAGTATACCTTTATAGGGCATAAATAAATGAGGAAAAGGAAAAAGTCAGCCTCAAACTCGTCACAACCTGAGCAGTTCCGCATTTTTGTATTAGTTTGTTTGGGTTATTTGTTGTTGCCTCCAATAAATACACCTAAACTAAACATTTTTTGTCTTATTCCCATCCCCTCCTCCAAAAAACCTCCCCATGAGAGATCTGGTAAACTGTGTTTACACACACATGTGTGATGGCTCCTCCCCAGCTCCGTGGAGGACGGTCTGTCAGCTCTCCAGGTGTTAGTCCTTCCCATTAGACATACGGAGCACCTGACATCCTTGTGAAGACATACTGTTTGACTTGGACCCCAGCCTTCTGTCATGATTGCAAGTCCCAGATGAAGAAGACCCTGGGATCCAAACTGAAGAAACCCTTGAGTGGGTCAGAAACTAAGCCTAGTTACAATCAAGTAAAACCAGAAGGGTCTCCCCTGAGTCACAGATCCAGCTGAGGGAAGCAGCCATTTGTTACATCAACCACTCTGGCTTACTGGCAATGTGACACAGAGAAAGGAAGGTCACGTGTCCTAATCCAATACTGGAAGTCAAATGGGTTTTCTGGAGTGTGCATATACCAAACCAATTAATACAGCCCACATAAACTCATATGTTTGAATGCTTGGCCCATAGGGAGTGGCACTATTAGAAGGTGTGGCCTTATTGAGGAGGTGTGGCCTTGTTAGAGGAAGTATGTCACTTTGAGATCTTATAGATGAAGCTATACCCAATGTGGGACACAGTCTCCTTCTGCTGCCTTTGAATCAAGATGCAGACCCTCAGCTCCTTCTCTAGCACCATGGCTGCCTGGATGTTGCCATGTTTCCCAACATAATAATGGACTCAACCCCTGAAACTCTAAACCAGCCTCAATTAAATCTTTTCCTTTGTGAGAGTTGCCTTGGACTTGATGCCTATTCACAACAATGGAAAGGCTGAGACACTTATCAAATGGGCAACGTCAGTAAGAACATTTTACCAATGAGGGAAAGGTACCGTGGTAAAATTCACCCCAATCCACACGGCAAGGATAGACTTAGCTCTGGATGACACTGTGTCCTCTGCTCTGTGGATGGCTTTCAGAGGCTTCTCATAGCCTGCCTCTGAATTCCCAGGATGCCACAGAAATCCTATGACTTCTCTTTTTCTCTCACTGGGCTGCATTGCAAAGGTTTCTTTAAAAATCTCCCCTCCTGGGAACAGAGGCAAAATACTGCTCAGTCCACATAAAGGGGTTCAATACGTGCTGCCTAGCTAATGGATTATGAAGGCCCAAATGCAGTTCTTGGCACTTGAGGCCAGCACAGTCACTGTGGTGCCCTAGTCATGCACTCATCCCTGCCCTTGATCAGATTTCCAAAGTCATGTCTCACCCTGATGTTCCAGTTCCTCATGGTCTGTCTTTGATAGAATGTTTGACCACCCCCCACCCCCACCCCTTTGCTTCTTCCTCAGCTATTGTAAGCCTCACCGTCTCTCACCTGAACATGCAATTTCCTCCAACTGTGTGTTCTTCCTACTCTCTAGGCCCGTCCCAAGACACTTTTTACTTAGCCCCTTTTTAGACTATCCCTTCCCTCCAAAAGAATGTCTTTCTGGCTTTGGTGTGTGTGTGTGTGTGTGTGTGTGTGTGTAGGGTTAAAATACTCCTTATCTTCTAACTGTATGAGAATGTCTGTTTCTGTTCTAACCATAAACTCTTATTACCAAGGACTGTGTAACTGGTTATGACAAGAGTTTGGTCAACATCCCTGGGATGCTTGCTCTTTTTTGAAGGGAATCAGAGGAGAGAGAGGAAGAGAATCTCGGGGAGAGGAAGTGAAGGAGGGAAGGGACTGGAAAGAGTGGAGGGATGGGGAACTGAGAACTGAGGTCGGGATGAAATACATGAGAGACAGACAGACAGACAGAGATAGAGATGTAGAGACCATGTCACAAGCAAAGGCAAGTAGTAGCCACTCAATGAATGTTTCCACTGTGAATTAACCTATAATGGTTAATCTTCATCGTCAACTTGACTAATTTAGAATCACAAGGGGAATACATCTCTGGGCTTGTCTTCAAGCATGTTTTTTTTTTGGGGGGGGTGTTTTTGTTTTTGTTTTTTTTTTTAATATTTAACTGACAAGAAACCTATACTGAATGTGGGTGGCGCCATCTCATGGGCTGAGGGCCCCGAGAAAGCCAAGCATCAGTGTTCACCTCCCCTGCTTTGTGCCTGTGGGTGCCAGGGACCAGCTGCCTCCCATCATGCCATTTCCCCACTGCAGTGGACTGTATCCTCAAACGCTGAGCCTCCACAACCCATTATCTCTGCGGATACTTTAGTCAGGTGCTTTGCTACAACAACGACCGTAGCTAATAAGGTCGCCATGTCGGGACTGAATTGCTTTTGCGGGGTATGTATCCACTGAACTTGTTCTAAAGACCATTGGGTCCTAGTGCGCAGCAGAGTTAATCAGAGAACAACACTACCCACCAGCTTCCACCCACAGATGTTGCCCATCGCAGAGGAGCACACCGCCCTGTCCTGCTGCAGTTGCCAAACAGAAGGTTCTCTTGGCAGGCATGTTGGCACATACTGTGCGCAGCGGGCTGCGCCCCTGAACCTGCTTTTCTATTGGCAAATGGGTCTCCTCAGAACTGGCTTGCACCATTCTCCACAGGCCTCATGCCACCCAAACAGATGGGCTTAAGGGTAATTGTGCCAGGGACTAAGAATGCACATCAGCTTGGAGCTCCTAATATAAGACTTGTCTCTTATACAGGGTGTCACCCCTGTCCAAACAGCAGACACACATCCTAGGGGTTGCATGGGAATTGCTTTTGCACGCTAATTTCACAATCCATAATTAGAGAGTCCTGGTTTGAGAGATAGAGGGTGAGAATGAAAAAGAGTTGGGAAAACACAAAACCCCATCTTCTTTTAAAGCTTTGGCTGCTGGGGTCCATGGCACTGGGGTGAGGTGCTTTCTATCTGCTGGTAGAGCTTAGATTTAAGGCATCTTTAAGCAGGAACTAAATCCATGCCTTGGGCCTTGCATAGCTGCCAGGAAGCTGGAGGCTGAAAGGCATTTCTCCCAGGGACCAGCACACCTCCACACACAGGGATGAATACGTTTAAACTCTTCCAGCTGGAGCCAAATCTATAAGCCATGTTCCACAGAACAGTTTCAGAGAGAAGGATAATACACCCAACATCCACTTTATTGATAACCTACTTGCAGTAAGGTCAGAACTCAGGCTGGAAGCCTTTATTGACTGTTATCTCTGCTGTCTGATGATGCAGGGTGGCTGGACAACAAAGTTAGTCTCAGGAGCAGCCAGCACGGTCTTTAGTACACATTACAAATTTAAAAGCTTAAAACTGACCAAGGACTGATATCACGTACAACTCTAAAGCACTTCAGATCTGGTGTCTTTTGAGAGGCTGAAGACAAATCAGAGATGTATTGATCTATGTGGTCCACATGTCTCACAGCCACCTGTCCTGCTGGGATTTAATTTTGACTTCCAAAGCTCTAAAACACCCGAGACCCATTTGGAATACAAGAAAAGAAATAATATCATCCTAGTTTGTCATCTTTGGAATATTTCAGAAATCCCAGTACCACAGGAAAGTAACATCAGGAAAAACAGATCACAGGGAAAAGCCAGTGCCCAACAGCCAGTAGGAAGCTCTGTGGCTGGACCATTATGCTGCCTAATGTTGGGTGGTACTCAGTCTCTGAGATGGGCAACAAATGACCATTCCAGGCTATAACACACTTGGCAGCCAACAGCCTTAGCTTCTGATGCTTTTCTGGTCACACTAAGGGTGCCAGATGCTCGTCCGTAGATAAAATTTATCCAGTCTGC
>NC_034600.1:76198296-76208296 GCF_900095145.1 Mus pahari | reverse complement strand
GAGACAGAAATGGATGCAGAGGCCATGGAGGGGTACAGCTTACCTTACTTCCCCTGGCTTGCTCAGCTTGCTTTCTTATAGAATCCAGGATTACCAGTCCAGGGATGGCACCACCTACAAGGGACCATCACCCCCTTTATCACTAATTAAGAAAATGCCTTACAGCTGGATCTCATGAAGGCATCTCCTCAGGGGTGGCCCAAGGTATTGGCTCCCAGATCTTTATTACAACCAATCAGCAGCAAGATGATCTCTGAGACTTCGCTAGCTTGCCTTTAGGCGGGCAAGGAAGGATGAATAGTTACAGAATAGAAAAGCTGTTAATGGACCATAAAAATGGCAAAAAGTTCTCTTTAACAACTCCAGCTTGTGTCAAGTTGTCATATAAAACCAGTCAGTCCAGTGAATAAATAAATAAATTTTTAAAAGGCTGTAAAGGTGGAGCCTACACTGCTGCTACACTGCCTAGGATGCTGGAAAGGCTAAGATCGCAGGACATCTACCAAGAGAAGTTGTAGGAGATGCTGAAGAGGACCACCACATGTGCTTGCTGTAAATCAGAGCCTGAGGAGTCGGGAGATACTAAGTCTCTTGGAGCCCGTGTGATTGCACCAAGAGTCCTACACTGCAACGGGAAACTTCACAGCTTGGTGTTTGTCCTGTGACATTTTGACCTTTCCTTGCTATACCTTCATTTCCCCCTTCTATGTTTATTCTGTGCCACTGGATATTGAAGTACATGACTTATTTTATTTATCAGGAGCTCACATTCAAGACACTGCCTTGAGTCTAGGAAGAGACTTTGAACTTTTAGAAACAATGTTAGAGCTGCTGAGACTTTGGAGACTTTTTGAGATGAGTTGGATGCATTTTTAAAATTTATTTATTTCCAATGATATTCCCCTTCCCAGTTACCCCTCCACAAACCTCCCATCCCGTTCCCTCTCTCCCCACTCCCTTTGCCTCTATGAGGGTTCCCCAACCCCCCTCACTGCTCTATCATCCCCCTATGCTAGGGCATCAAGCCTCCACAGGACCAAGGGCCTCCCCTCCCATTGATGTCGGTTAAGGCCATCCTCTGCTACATATCCAGATGGAGCCATCTCCCACAATGTGTACTCTGAATGGTGGTTTAGTCCCTGGACGCTCTGGGTGGTCCAGTTAGTTAATATTGTTCTTCCTATGGGGTTGCAATCCCCCTTCAGCTCCTTCAGTCCTTCCCCTAGCTCTTCCATTAGGGTCTGTGGCTCAGTCTGATGGTTGGATGTGAGTATGAGCATTTGTATTGGTCAGGTGCTGGTAGAACATCTCAGGGAACAGCCATATCAGGCTCCTGCCAGCAAGCACTTCTTGGCATCAGCAATAGCATCATAGTTTGGTGTCTGCAGATGGGATGGATCCCTAGGTGGGGAGGTCTCTGGATGGCATTTCCTTCAGTCTCTGTTACTTTTTTTGTCCCTGTCTTTCCTTTGGACAGGAACAATAAGACGTTAAAAGTAGATTAATGCACTGGGTCTACACAATAGTTCATCAACAGCCAAGAATGAGTTCGGAGGCTCTCAAAGGACTGTAGCCCTCAGTGCGACCTATTTCTTACTGAGCGATTCAGGGAAAGGGATAGTCATTGTCTTCCATGGCTATCATTCCTACATAGAGCCTGTCTCGATCCCGGGGCTGTGGGAATTGGTCTGGCATGGAGGGAATCCTGGAGACTAAGTCCACCGTGTAATTTCCCATACAAAGTCCCAAATCAGTGGGCACACCCTGAGTGTGACTCAATGGGTCACAAAACTTTTCAAAAGTCATGAATCTAGGAAAGGAACAATTAGGGAGGGGGAGAGTATAGGGAGAGAAGGAAGATAGGAAAGGGCAAGAGGAGGAAGGATGCAGTCTAGCGAGATAAGAAACTGTCGAAGCAGCAGCTCATTTCTAAAACCCTAACTGGTTTCTTCCTAGCAACAATAACATCTAGAGTACAGAGTCTCATAGTCTCAGTTAAACTGAAGGGAAATAATTCTGAGTCATCAAAGTATAGCTCAAGAGTGAGAGCGAAACACACTCAGTAAACTTACAGCAGCGCTCTCCATCACCTGTAGAATCTCATTTCTAAAATTCTGAAATATGTGCTTCAGGAAAAAAAAAAAAAAAGGAAAATAGCCTCGAACGAGATGAGGATAAAAATAAATAAATAAATGGAATTGTGTTATAAAACAGATAAACGTTGGCTGTAAGAATCAATGTAAATGAAGTCTTGGATGACTAAATAACACAGTAATACAAATGCAAGCAATTCAGGGGTGAAGAGAGAAGCCGATGCTCTGTATTGTCTGAGTTAAAAAGCAAGATATTGATCACACTGTTATAAACTAAGTGCACTGTTGCTTCCCAGATAATGTCAGTGAAGACAGACCACTGCACAAGGTCTAGTACCTATTTGCACAGACCCCTGCCTGATCAGTACCGGTTACCAGGCTAATGCTGCCATAGGCCTTTTATCTGGGGCTGCAGGAGACAAACTAGTGCTAAGGGTGGTCTGGAATTTGAGGGTACTGGGGTTGACCTAACCCTAGAACAGGCCTGCAGCCTGAATCTGGGCTCATCTGGCACTGCGACCACCCTTTAAGCATAGACAGAATCTGGGCTGCTAGCATCATTCCTACACAGAGCCTGTCTAGATCCTGGGGCTGCTGGAGTTGGCCGGGCATGAAGGTGATCCTGGAGACTAAGTCCACCGTGTAAACCTGGAGACTGGGAAGCTGGGCTAGTCCAGGAAGTTTAGTCTAGGGGTTCTAACCTGGAGTCATCAGTCATACTCTGTAGACTGGATTTTACTGGAGCAATCCTAGTGTTTGGATGTAAGGGAACATGCAATACACACACCCCTCTCCAGCTCTCCCTTTCACAGCTGGATGGCATAGCTCTTCCTGCTGTGTACTGCTTGCCTAGGGTTGGCACATTGATACAGACAATAAAATTGCTCTTTGGCAAAGCTTGCAGATACAGCATTGAGTGAAAGCCGACATAAAAGAGGCACTGATCTGAATATGCTAAATTCAGGATAAGAACTTTGACTGTACACACAGAGTAAACCATTTAGGAACTTAGGAATCCAGTTTATGAGATGAAAATATGTTTGAAAGGCAAGGAAAAGATTATCAAAGTGCCAGAAATAAAGATGGTCCCCGAGGGGTCAGTAGAGAGGGAAAGGAATGTATGGCCCGAGGAGGTTGGTTCTTAGACTGCATGGTTTTAACCAGGCTCTTGATTCATGGACTATATTGAACAATAGTGTGTGTGCATCATACCTACTTTTCTATGCAGGAACTTCAAAGTAAAACAAAGACAATTATGTAAAAAAACAAAACATCCCTTCCAAGTCTCAGATGTGGAAAATGAAAGCCAGAATTGGTAGCTAGCAGACAAGCTGTAAGCAATCTTGCACAATTGGCTGCCGGAAGTGAGGGTGACTGCTGGTTTTCATGTCTCAGTCAGCATGAGGTAGATGGTTTAATAGCTGTGTTTAAAGTGTCAGACGCAAGAACGATAATAGTCCTTCCTTAAATGATCGTTTACTAATTTCCTCCCAGTTCAAACCCTTTAGATTAAAACGGCCCTCTCTTTCCTGCCAGGGGCGATTAAATCCCTACTTAGCAGCCACCCTGGTCTTGTGTCAGCCACTCCCTTTGGTCTCCAAAGATGTCTACAATTCCATGTTAGCCAGATGGGAATTACCACAAGGTCAAGAAAGTCACAAAAGTAATCAACCAGCGGGAAGGCACAGATTGGCAGCTGAGCTGTCACTTTGCAAGATGAGCCAGTTCAAGGGACTGAAGGCCACCGCAAGAGCTTCTCTGAGCCTAAGGAGACACTTCTATTTACAAACCACACTTTTATTTTCACAGGGCAGGCAGGTCACCACTTGGGACCTCAAGTGTCTTTTGTTTAGAGTAATGTAAGTGTTCTAGGTGGCTTTGTTTATAATATCCCATTGATTTTTGCATCCACTCCTGCGAGACACAGATCTGTTGTCATCCGGCTGTCTGGGAGACAGTCCACTGTTCTGTCCTGAGTCACATACACTTGAGCCAAGTGGCACAGAGGAGCCAGGTAAAAACTGCCCATTATAAACCTTGGTCTCTGGTTGTCCCTTCCATATAGCTGAATGAGTTATTTCAGCAATTCTCAGAGCGTATGTACCAGCAAGTCTTCGTGCCGTCTAGCAGGCATCCTCTGGACCCTGAAGCGAGTAGGACCAACTGTGTGCACCACATTAGCAGTACTGCATGGACAATTAGTGCCTCACTCACAGGAGAGGACAAAACTCTAAACAAATACAAAGGATTAGAAACATCAACTTCAAGGAGCTGAACACACAATGTGTATTGTCATGAAAGATCAAGTCAACAGTGTCATCATTTGTGGCCACCAGGAAGCTGTAACCTACCTGCCCCACTGTGAATTAAAGTGAAGAAAGCAACAGTGAGGGGGAGAGGGGAGAGAGGTGGGGGCGGAAAGCAGTCCAAAGGAGAAGTGAAGAAAGAAGAGACCAGAATCCGGTTAGCAAGTAACTCAGTTAAACCTTGGAAGAGGCGGGTATGAAAGCTGGTCATCATGGAAGCTGGCAAATATTTCCCTAGATGTTTTCTCTTCTCTAAGCCCAACCTCACCCCTCCCCAGCTCTTAGTCTAAGCTGTTCCTACCACAAGAGGCTTGTCACTGCCCTGTCCTCCCACCCACCCCCATTCACACCCCTCAGATTCCAACTCCGTCTCCGTGATCCTCAGCCCACATCCCTAGGCTCTGTGTATTTTTTTAAAAAACCTGTCCAACACATCAAGTCACAAGTCAGAGGAAAAGTGCTAAGGAATTTCAGGCTGAATTCCTGAGAAATCAAGCCTGGGGATGTGGTCCTCCTTCAGTTTGAGCCTTCTGGTGCTTCAGGTCTGTCAAGGTCTAGGTGCCCAAAGGATTTATGGAGAGGGTGAACAGAATTAGGGAAGACCCATCAAGCCAAAGAAGTTCTCGAATTGTGAAAGGAAAGTGATAGGATATTGGGAAATGGGAGTCTATAACTGGGGATGAGGGGTATCTATGATCAAGAATATAACTGTTGTGCACACAGAGGACCAGAATTCAATTCCCCAGCACTCAGTATAAAAGCCAGGCATGGCCACAGCACACAGAGCCTGTAACCACAGCATTGTCAGGAGTAGAGGCAGAAGAGTCACAGGGTCTTACTGGTTGTCAGATCAGCTACAGGCTCAACTGAGATACCCTGCCAGGGAAATAAGACGGAGAGGGACAGAGCAGGACATCCAGGTACTCCTTTGACCTGCTTATGTGTATGCGTAGCCACAGATATGTCTATGCACACACCAAGTCTCTTCTTATAGGAAAAACTGGCTTGGAAGAGTTTGTGGGGAGTCCTTGAGCCAACTAGAGCTGTGTCATGCCTCCGCTCCCACTCACACTCAGCAATCTGCCAGTAACAGCCTGCGCAGAGGGTGGTCTCCGTGTGGGGAGAGAGGATGTGAGGAAGATGGGGAGGAGGTGTGCAGACGATGAGGGCATGGGCTGAGTGAGCATGCTTTCAGAACATGCTCTAAGCAGTCCTGCCTAGAGAAATGTCACGCCCTCTTTAGGTCACATGACAAAAATCCTAGTGTTAAACCAAGTTCAAAGGGAGGACTGTAGTGGGAGGATCTGGGAAGGATCTTGTTTCTGTTTGGGTTCTTGCTTTGGCTTGGTTTTTCTTTTCCGGAGTTGAATACTAAACTATCTTTTTAAAAACTTTTGTTCGAACTTCTATCTTCAAAACACAGCAGAGCTAACACTTAAGAGCTTATGGTTTTCAGCTTTTCCTAAATGATATGCAAGGGGTCAGCTGTGCCTCCCCCAGGTGGCATCCACTCTCCAGTTGTGGCTGGAACAGTCTCTGTCACTGGCTGCTTTACTGGTTGCCACCTCTGATCATTTGAACTCAACTCACTTGCTCACATAAATCTATGTCACAATGATTTCACATCCCCAAGGATAATAATCTCATCTTGGGTCACTGATATGAATTAATTGTCTTTGTAGACCACAGAAATAAAATAGTTGTTCAATAAATATGCAATTGTACAATAAGGTACAAAGCTATCATGATACAGTTTGGGAAGAAGCATTAATACAGAGTGAGATTGCTTTCAGGGTTCTGCTTGGGGCCAGTCTTGCACCACAACCAAGCCAGGAAAAGAGAGACTGTAGACACCCAGATTCACCCTGCTTGTTCTGAGGGCGGATGGGTGTGTAGACACAGAGAGAACCCTACCATTGCCTGCCCTGCACCCTCTCTGGGAATTTCCCCTCCTTCCCTAATCAGAATGAAGGTGTGGGTTTGTGCTGGGCGTATCTCTGCTCATTCCCTTGCCCCAGCTCAGTCTGAGGTTCTGGCTACAAAATATTCCCTGGGCCATGTTCCAAGGAAGCCAGGCATGAGGGGTCCTCAGTCCAGAGCTCACATACACTTAGGCAACACGGAGAGAATTGTAGTTGGTGATGATGTGATACACAATCCTCAAATGGCATAAAAATGCACATGGACAAGTGTTGCAAATAAACCCACGGACTGCTGCCAGAGGTTCATCCCCTGTGGTGTCTCACGAGCTCTGGAAATTACTACCAGATGATAAAGCCGAGAGCCCCCCCCCCATGCAATCTGATTAGAGGAGGGCCCGGCAAACCCATTAGGAGAAAATGGGCCCCTTTCAAGTCCGTTTTCCTTGCTAAAAACAGGGAACATAAGGTTTAAGAAGTGAGCCAATTTTTCATCTCATTTCTCACTGCCTTGTATCCACTACACCCATTCCAGCTAGAGGAACAGGAAAGGTCTGTGCTTTGGGACTAAATCTTGCTGCTATTAAAATCAAAGCTGCAAGGCTGGGGGTGTAGCTCAGTAATTAAGAGCACATACTGCTCTTGCACGGGACCTGAGTTCAATTCTCAGGATGCATGCTGAACGGGTCACAAGCCTAAGTTCAGGAGAATCTGATGTATCTGGGCTCTGTGAGCACTTGCACTTGCATATACATCTCCGCATGTGTATGTGCACATGCACACGTGCAAATAAAAATAAATCTTTTTTTTTTTAAAATCAATGCTGGATGATGAATGTGATGGCTCACACCTGTCATCTTAGCACTCAAGAGGCCGAGGCAAGAGGACTGTCATGGGTGTGAGGCGAGGCTGGGGTATGTAGTAAGCTTCAAGTCCAACTGGGCTCTGATGTGAAACTGTGTCAAAGTTGGGTGGAGGCTGGGCACGGATCATTGCTTGGTGCCTTTAGCTTCCAGGCACTTGCTCTTCCAGCCTTGTCTTGAGAAGCAGCTGAGGAGAAAGGGAAGCTGGTGACAGTCAGTATACAGCATCAGACTGCACAGGGTCCTCCGTGGGTCTGTCACCCCATCCCTTGTTTCCTGTGATAAGAAAGTGTACAATGAAGTTGAGCCAGGCAGGAGGCAAGGTAAGTGCACTCAGCTTCCTCCTTGACTTACTTTAGTTACATAAAAAAACGTGTCTTCCCTCCAAAGACCCCATCATGGCTCCCAGCTCAGACACACTTGCACCTCAAAGGAGTCTTTGCCTGAACATCCTCGGCAGTTAAGGGGCTTAAGGGCTTCAAACTTTCTAAAACATATAACAGAAACGCTTGGAGGTTGTCCCCGGAATATAAAATCAATCCAATGCTAAATGTGCTTCTTAAATAAAGCATTCTCTTCCCCACACCCCTGCTGAAATCCTAAAGAAGACATCCCTGGTCCAGCCCTCTCGTCTTACACAGAACATGACCAAAGCCTAGAGAAGACGGCTGAGCCGGGCGCGTAGAGGTCCTCGTCGTCCTAAGACTAGACCCCAACATCATAGTCCCTGACTCACGTTAGGTCATGTTCTCAGTAATGAGTTCTCTACAATTCAAATACAAGACAGTTATCACACTCTAGTCTATCTTCATAGAGCAAGAGCCAACTGGAGTGTTTCCTTCTGGATATCATTTGTACGAGTGCCATTTTTGATGACAGTCATGAGTCAACATGAACCCACAGCCCCTCAAGAGCCCTTGGCCTATAACGAGTACATTGAATGAGGATTTAGAAAATGGAGTCTGTAACTCCTTCCACGAGATAAAAGGATGGACCATCCAGAGACTGCCCCACCCGGGAATCCGTCCCATAATCAGCCACCAAATGCAGACACTATAGCATATGCCAGCAAGATTTTGCTGAAAGGTCCCTGATATAGCGGCCTCTTGTGAGGCTATGCCAGTGTCTGGCAAACACAGAAATGGATGCTCACAGTCAGCTATTGGATGGAACACAGGGCCCCCCAATGGAGGAGATAGAGAAAGTACCCAAGGTGCTGAAGGGGTCTGCAACCCTATAGGAGGAACAACAATATGAACTAACCAGTACCCCCAGAGCTCTTGTCTCTAGCTGCATATGTAGCAGAAGATGGCCTAGTCGGCCATCATTGGGAAGAGAGGCCCCTTGGTCTTGCAAACTTTGTATGCCCCAGTATAGGGGAATGCCAGGGCCAAGAAGTGGGAGTGGGTAGGTAGGTGATCAGGGCTGGGGGAGGGTATAGGGAACTTTCGGGATAGCATTTGAAATGTAAATGAAGAAAATATCTAATAAAAAATAAAAAGAAGAAAGAAAGAAAATGGAGTCTGCAATCTATTCTAAGTGACTGTTTGAGCAAGTTTCTAATAATCCCTCTGGCCAAATAATAATAATAATAATAATAATAATAATAATAATAATAATAATAAATCTCAATTAGAAAATATGTTTTTGAGTGGAATCCTAAGGGGCTTTCTTTAATAACTTCATCTAGAAGTGGAAAAAGGGAATTTTGATCCTCTGTGACTTCCTGGGGGAAACAGAACGCATAGGTAAATACATCCCAGAAAGAGAGGTCAAAAAGTTAGGCTAAACCTGAGAGAACAAAGCCACCCAAAGTGGGGGGGGGGGGGTAGAGAAAGGGAGGGGCGTTCATGCCAACATTCTCACCTCCTAGGAAGAGGGTAGCCTTGGAAAAAAATCCCATTCATTACTGGAAGGTGAAGTCCCATGTGATAGAGCCTTGTGTTTCTATGTAAGGTGATCTTGTAAAATACACGCAGAAGGAGATCTAGTCTAGGACACATGGAACAGCCCTGTACAGAGTTAAAAAGGCATGACTTCCTCATCTCCAAGCAAGGTCCTCAGGTGACAAGCTGTGGTGGTTCAGCAAGTTGAAGGTGACTTCCTCATCCCTTCCCCTTTCAGCTGAGCAGGGAGTATTCTAGGAATAGCTACCTCCAGAGGAGGAGGAGGAGTGAGGAAGGCCTGGAAAGAAATCACCATGCAATGAAGTCATGCTCGCACCTCCCGGATTCGCCTATCAGTGACGTCATGCTCTGTATTCGCTTTCCTCTCAGAGTGTGCTAGTCCTCTCATACCTGAGGTTGTCATGCATACTGAGTATCTCACTGCGCTGTACTTTAAGCCTTTATAGTTAACCATCGGTCCCCTGCGTTCTGCTGCCATCTGGGATCACAGGGCTCTTCCCAGCAGGAATCCCTCTGCCGCCTTCCTGAGCGCAGATGGGCTACTTGATGCTTTACCTACTTATTGCTTCTCTGAACGTGGTTCATTTTTGTGGGTTTGTTTGTTTCACCTTCAAATTTGATTATTTTGCTCAGAATCCTTCGTTTCCAGTCACTTTTATTTTTTCCATCACTGTAAGGAAAGTGCAGTTGAATGACAGCCCTCATTGTTATCGGAAGCCAGGAATCGGTCTTCTTGTCCCCTTATCGAACAGTCTGCTTTCTTCTAACGCCTGGCTGCCTTGCTGTTCCCTTTTGTCTTTGGATTCTGAAATGACAAGGATAGAACCAAACCGCAGTGTCCTTCATAAACGTTGTGGTAAAGGCTCAGAGGCCTTGGCTGGGGGGCTGAATGTTTTCCTTTTTTTTTTTTTT
>NC_034600.1:76193400-76198235 GCF_900095145.1 Mus pahari | reverse complement strand
GCTGATTTTTTTTTTTTTTTTTTTTTTTTTTTTTAAATGTGCATTGATTTGGTTTTTTTTTATTTTTTTTTTTTTTTTTTTAACAGTTGGCCATTATTTCCTCAAGCATTGTTTCATGCATTGTGCACATCTTCTCTTTCCCTAAGGTCCACGGATCTCGAGTTGCCATGTACATTTTGTGTCTTCCTCACTCTGTTTTATTTCTGACTTCCCGGTTCTCTCTTCAGCCCACTGCCATCATGCTCTGCTCAGGTATTCAGAGGTAAACCTCATTTGTTCTCGCGTCTCCATGTTACCCGTGCCCTTGGAGGTTGTTCCCATGCTTTTCCGCTCTTTATAGGAATATTTTTATCTTACAATTTTATTTCTTTTTGGTATTTATATTAATTTTTGGTACTTACATATGATTTTTGGTATTTAGTGTAAAGCAAAGAAGTATTTTTGTACCTCTGTATCTCTTTCTGTGGCCTGTTTCTCTTCTAGTCTTGTCTACACTTTGTCTTTCTATACCTTTTAAAAAAATGAAATGCCACACATTATATATGAGGAACCTGTGATACAATTGGAGACTTTGGATAAAGCTAATCACTCTCCAGAGAGAGTCGATTCTGTGATGGAAGATGACTTTGCTCCTGTTCAGGACTGAGCCAGCTGGACGTTGGTTTATGGTCCTTGGCAAGGAATTAGATGTTTCTTGTTCATCCTCACTCACGTGATGTGGGTCTTCATCACTGTATTATAGGACTTCTGAAACCTCACCTCCCTTTAATTTTTCTGCTCCTGCCTTATGAAACTATGAATGACTCTGCTCATATGCATGTTCTCTGACTTTGCTTTTTGCTTCAGAGGAAAAAATATCAGCCTTTAATGTTAGACATCTGGTACTATGTGCCTTTCTTTGAATCAGACTCAGAAATATCTGTTTCTGGGTTAGCCCCTTGAAGCCTTCACCTGTAGGTTTACATATGTATCCACATATATGTTCTATCTTTTTCATTACTCTCTCAGGATCCAAAAACAATGTAGCTAACCAAAAGCAGAAAGGGGGAAAGATGATGCATGAGTTTTCAACATGCTTAATAAAACTGATGATAATGTCAGGAGAATTTTAGAAAAAGATCCTTTGGAGAAAAGCTTTTGCACAGCGAGCCTGACGATAGCCCTTGAAGGGTCTGCTTATGACATCAGTGCTTTGCTGGCATCTGGAGGCTGAAGGCTCACGAGGGATCCTGAACTGGTAAGCATCAGGTCTTGAGTCTAAAGTGTTTAAGCAATCGGTTCATGCTGAATGCTTGCTTTCCTTCTGGGAATCCAGAATGTATGTGCATACCAAACAAGAGGAGGGTGCCTAAGGGATCGGCTGCCAGCAAGCAGTCCAGTTAGCAGCATCACACACTCATCTATCCCTACTGCAGGGAGTTAAAGGTGTCCTCTGTGACCATATCAGGAGGGACTGCTGAGTCCTGCACCTGATTTCCCACAGACTCCACATGCAAACTATGTTAATGTCCTTTTTCCTAACTAAACCATGCCACGAATGAGCGTCCCTGTAAGCTGAGTCACGAAAGCCCTTGCAGAGAAGCATCAGACTTGGAGATGACTGTGGCCCTGGCTGCCACAGAGCAAATGAGTTGGGGGAAATTAGGATTTGAAGTCTGGACACTCAATGCTGACGTACTCACTGTTTGACTAGGTACCTGTGTTCCCATTTGTCTTCCCCTCTCCCTGGGAACATGGCTGTGTCAGCCTTTGCATCTGAGTCATCTCCTGCCTAAATTTTTCCTAGGTTCTTCTGCCTCCCTGAAAACTGCAGAACTTTATATTTCTGGATGTCTCACTGTCTCCCACTGAGTTCTACACACACACACTCTCGACAGTCACAGCTTTGAGCATCTCCTCAGTACAGACTATTCTCATACTTAGAGTTCTAGTCTTGCTCTCATTTCCAGGCCTTATAACTGGATCCCAACATCCTTCCCATTTCTCAGACCGCTCAAAGCAACCCCAAATCCTGGACCATATGACTATTCTTGTAAAATACCAAACTGGGTTCTTCGCTTCAGTACCTCCTCCTTCCCCATGTTTTTCTCTGACTTCACATGGACTGGATTCCACTCTTGTTCTCATTTTAATTGTCATAAGAACACAAGGTGCATCTCTCCTGCTCCACAACCCTTTCACTTAATGGGTTGATATAGTATGATTGTATATAGCCTCTTCCACATAATTTTTAGTAGACACCAGGGACACAAAGGTGATTAACACATAGACTTAGTATTCCAAGCTTTTATTGGCTGAAGAGTGATAGGAGAGTACAGTCAGAACACAATATGAACTGAAACCTGGGGAGGAATTCCAGCTTCCCAGAAGATGAAGGCAGGATGTTGGCAGTACATGCTAAAAAGCTTAGTGCTTGCTCATCAGGATCTTAGGGGCAAGAGGATGAAATGCAAGTGGCAGAGAGGGACGTGCCATATCATGCCTATGAAAAGCCACGACACAGAGTGTCAGCGAGAAAGTCAAGTTTACTTACGATACAGGGGAACTGTTTTCTTAAAGCAGCATTCATTCTACAGCATAGGTACCTGCAGAATTAAGAGAATAAAATGGGCACACTTTAGATCAGAGTCTCATGAGAATGGCTGGTGAGCATTCTCCCTCCAGTGAAAGCAGAAGCCAAGAGCCAAATGCAATTGCTAGGACCTTATCAGAATAAACTAGTGAAATTATCAGAGAACTATGACAAAGGAGGCATTGAGAGGGAAAGGTCCCTTTCAAACAGTTCTTGCTATGCTATGGTATGAACTAGTGTTTGACCATGTCCATATCAAGCTGAGGAAATACTGACCCTTCTGTGCCTGGCTGCCTTCACTCCAGCATCATGTGTTCCTCAGCTGTTGCCCACTAATGTAGGGAAGATTTAGACAAAAAAAAAAACCTACCGCAGTATCCTCTCTTCCCAGTCCAACTGTTCTCCTTTGACCAGAGCTAAAGACACCATGCCTGGGTCACCAGACCAGGCTTCCTCCTTGTTGCCCCCTGCTGGTCACAATCAGATAAGGGAGACTACTCCATGACAAGGGGGGGGGGGCATCCAAGAATATACACAGTGTGGCTTTTACTCCAGAATATTCCTCTTTACACATAGATGCCTTCTACCCAGAAACAGTGCTCAGATGAAGGGAGGACAGTTGATTGACAGCTGTCATTCAGGTCCTCAGGAGTCAGGCAGTATCCATGAGCGAGAGGATATTGAGGAGCCTTTTAATTTGCAGAAAACACAATTGCTGCACACACAATGCATGCTGGGAAGTAAATTACCTAACTAAAGTTTAAAAATTTGTCTATTGCTACAAAATGCACTGAACAAAGATTATATCTTCAATATGGGACATATGTTCAGGGCAAAAAAAGAAGATCAATAGCAATATAATGACAGCATATAATCTTGACTCATTGCTGACATTGAAAGTGTAGATTTCACCATATAACAAACTAATACACCTGTATAAATACTCCACTGTAATACATAGCTTTTTTCTAGATTAATAAAAGTACATTTATTTATGTATACATATTTTTGTTCCTAGACTTATAACCTCATTTTTTATAGTATTAAGAAGCCATCAAACACTTCCTGCATGGCTTTTGGAAAAGCTTCATGTAACTCAGAAGGTTGAGTCATAAAGCAGCTACAGGTGTATAGGTGTGGCAGGGGAATTTGCACTCCAGCATATTGAAGTCTTCGTTTTCTAAGCTGTACTGACTGACTGGCTGTATCTGAAGGATGAATTCTTCACACCATAGTGGGCACTAACGGAAAAGAGGATCATATCTGTGTATCTCGGGGCACTAATCCTTATTTTTATATACATTTTCACTTTTAAAAAATGAGTTTTAAAGTTTCAATACAAAAAGTAATAGTTCAAAATGCCCACTACAGTGTTTGTCCAAATGTCACTCTGTACAGCATGGGTGACCACATTAGACCCAAGATTTAGATATTTCCACGGGGGGCTTTACACCTTTTCATCGTCGTTACCTTTGTTACTTGGGGATTTTTTACCTAAACTGAATGTGATGCACGAATGCAAATAAATACAGAAATCTTCAGAAATTCAGTTTCACCTATAAACTTATCCTACCCTTGGGTTACTAATAGGCAGACTAGTGAGGTAGTTTAATTACAGTGCATGAGAAAGTGATTTATTAGTGAAGTTTGAAAATAATATGTCAGATACCAGGCATGCTGTTGGGCACAACAATATTGACTTGAAGAAAGAGCTTGCCTACCTAACCGTGCAGGCTCTAGCACCCCGGTAGCATCAATCCTCCACAAATGCCATTGGTCATTGTCTGTTAGACAAAGCTTGTGATAACAATGGCCACCTTCCCTTTGGGGCTTTATCACTCTAGGAACAGACCTGAGAGTGGCATATCACCCTCACTGCAGCCCAGAGAGGCGAATCTATTCTCATTTCATTATACACATGAGGAGAAGGATCAGAAAGCCGGGTCACATACCCCCAGTTGACAGCTGACAGGTTGGTCTAGTCACACACTCAGGAGCCAGCCCTCACTTGCTACATCTACTATGTGGTCCCACTGGTGGACTTCCCTAGGCCCAGTGTCTCTCTGTCATTGAGTTGTCTCTACCACAGTCCCTCAGTGTCATTAGAAGGCCCCCCTTGGCGTTCACATAGCCAGAAACACATAGCTAACTTTCTGTCTGTCTGTCTCTGTCTCCATCTGTCTGTCTGTCTGTCTGTCTGTCTCACACACACAGAGAGAGAGAGAGAGAGAGAGAGAGAGAGAGAGAGAGAGAGAGAGAGAGA
>NC_034600.1:76154147-76193380 GCF_900095145.1 Mus pahari | reverse complement strand
GAGAGAGAGAGAGAAGAGAGAAGAGAGAAGAGAAGAGAAGAAGAGAAGAGAAGAGAAGAGAAGAGAAGAGAAGAGAAGAGAAGAGAAGAGAAGAGAGAAGAGAAGAGAAGAGAAGAGAAGAGAAGAGAAGAGAAGAGAAGAGAAGAGAAGAGAAGAGAAGAGAAGAGAAGAGAAGCCATTGTTAGACCAGGGCTATTGTCCATGTACCTGTTCTCAAATGAGGCGCCATTACAAGCATTAAAAACTTTATCAAAGCTCTCCTATCATCCTGATTAGGACTTGAGAAAGGTGCCTTACATGCTGAGTGAAGTCGGAGGGTGAGGACAAGATATTATGTAGAAGGAATTGGGCAATAAGATTTTAATATCATTTAGAGCATCAAGTGCATGCCCCAAACTAACCAAATTGTTGTAAGAAGCAAAACCAACCATAGAAATTTTAAGAATATATTTTTCTTTGTATGTGATATTTTAAACTATGTGCTTCATTTTTTTGACAATATTATTACTAAGAATTTGCCAACTTGTTTGTTGTTTGTTTGTTTGCATTTCTTTTTTGTTGGAATAACTGTTTTTGCTTGGGGGATCATTTCTGTTTGACTTTGGTTTATTAAAGTCTGTTGGTTAACTCAAAAAGATTAAAATTACATGTTCTTTCTAATATCCAGATCCTTGCCTTTAATGTATGCATATATGTAATGTTTATACACATGTGGGTTAAAACCCACACAACTAGGGATGGTTTTATATACATACATACATACATACATACATACACACACACACACACACACATGTACACATGAATAATAACAATCAAGTAAAAACAAGTTATTACCTTGAGAGTGAAAAAGAAAGGTTTGAGGGAAGGCACTTGGGGAAGGATGGAAAGAGAAAAGAGAAGGGGAAAGTGGTATAACTATTTCAATTAAAAACAATATATTTGCCAGGCATGGTGGCACACGCCTTTAGTCTCAGCACTTGGGAGGCAGAGGCAGGNGGATTTCTGAGTTCAAGGCCAGCCTGGTCTACAAAGTGAGTTCCAGGACAGCCAGGGCTACACAGAGAAACCCTGTCTCGAAAAAACAAAACAAACGAAAACAAAAATGAAAACAAAAACAAAAACAAAAACAAAAAAACAGTATATTTGTAGAAGGAAGAATGTATTTGGGCTTACCGTTCTAGACGAATGGGAGCCCATCATAGTGAGGAGACATGACCGCAAACAGTAGGCATAGTGGCTTCAACAGAAAGCTGAGAGCTCACATTCTCTTTTCCTTTCTATTTTTTTTTATGTCTTAAAACATTTAGTTTATTTTAAAATTATTTAAACCGGGTTATACATATTTATGTCTCCAAATCTTCATTTTTTTCCATTAATTTATTTATTCACTTTACAATCCTGATTGCAGCCCCCCCTTCTCCTCTAAGTCCCCCTTCACACATCCCCTCCCCCAACCCCTGCCCTTTACCTCTGAGGAGGAGGAGGTCCTGCCTTTGTACCAACCCACCCTGGCACCTCCAGTCAGTGAAGCACTAGACACACCCTCTCCCTCTGAAGCCTAACAAAATGTCCTCTAAGAGGCTCCACCCAGCAGATGACCGAAACAGACGATGAGACCCACAGCCAAACATTAGTCTGAACTTGTGGGGAGGCAGGAGGAGGACAAGGAACAGAGAGGGAATCGGGACTCTACAAGAAGACAACAGAGTCAACTAACCTGTACCCTTGGGGGTTCCCAGAGATGGAACCACCAAGAAAAGAGCATCCATGGGCTGGACCTATCCCCCCACACCCCACATACATGTAGCAGATGTGCAGCATGGTCTTCTTGTGTGTCCCCCAACCACCCGAGTGGGGGCTGTCCCCAACTGTGTTGCCTGCCTGTGGATCCTGCTCCCCTAACTGCGAGGAGGATCTCAGGTCTTGACTGGACTCAGTGGAAGAGGATGTACCTAGTCCTGCAGTGACTTGGGGTGCTGAGAGGCATTTTGCCAAAAGAATTCTATGCACAAGGGTTTTCTACTGTTGTGTAGACACAGGCAATAATTTGGACAAAAACTGTGAAGATCTAAAAGACCTTTTGCTTCTCTAGTCCCTGCCAAGACACTGTTAGTTGTGTGAATACCCCAAGGAGAAAGGGGCTTTTTGTGCCAATGTCCTCCTGGGTACAGAGTGCTGAAACTGCCACTAAGTCCTATGGAGGGGACATTGACAACATGGAGGCACCTGCCATAAAGACCTTAAGAACATTTTTAAAAACTATAAATGAGTGTAAAAGGGATTCTAAGGGAAAGGAAGGGAGCATGGCGGTGCACAGGAGATGGGAGCACAGAAGGAGGAGCAGGGCAGTGCACAGGAGATGGGAGCACAGAAGGAGGAGCAGGGCAGTGCACAGGTGATGGGAGCACGGAAGGAGGAGCAGGGCGGTGCACAGGAGATGGGAGCACAGAAGAAGAGGAGAAACGAGAATCAATTAGAACAAATTTTGTTTTAAAATGCTATAAAGGTGCCTGGTACTAGGTGCCAATAAAAATAAATTATTTTTAAAGCCATTTGACTTATGAGGCTTGCAGGCAGAGCCGGTTTTACTCAACTTTGGTTTCAACGTCCTACACGGCAATGCTGTGTTTATCAGGAAAAATATATATTGCTGCCATTTCCTTTAAATAAATTTTTAAAATCTGGAGATAATTACCTTGGCTCCTGTTTGCTGATTCCTCATGATTGATAGCCTCTGCCAAGTTCTGGTATCTGCTATCATGCTCCAGGTTAGACCACGAAGACCACACTAGAATATCAAAGTTCCATTAAGAGCTGGCCTCTGTTTCACATTACAGGACATTTCTACCATAGCGTTTGCCTTTTCTCCTTTCAAAAGTCATTTTTATCCGAGTACACGGCTTTAGTGGGCTTTGTGTTATATCTGAGTCCCTATACCAGAAGACTTTGATACTACAGAGGCGAAACCTCCAGACATGAGCAAAAAGATCTGGCTATAAACGTCATCCCTTCTAGTTCTGACCAATAACCCCATCTCTCCTAACTCATTTTCCTACTTCCGGTAAAGCAAGATGAAGGATCTCTAAAGGCCATATATTGATCTTAGCTTTCATTTGATCCCATCAACTTTTGTTCTTCAAGCCAACCCTATTAATTTCAACGTTTCCCTAAGGGTGGTACAAAAGAACGTTAGTCATTGGGGTCAAGCCTCCTCCAAGACCTCCAGTGATGGACCTTGTAAAATACTTCCCACGTGTTTAAAGTACCACCACAGAGAAAGCTGTGGCTTGTCTTTCATTGTGTGACATATACATAAGTAAACAAAAAACAAAACAAAACAAAACAAAAAAACCCAACTGTGTGCTCCAGTGTACACAGTGTGCAGGGGGAGTCTTGAAAATTCGGAAACAGGCTCCATTTTTCTCCTCCATTTGGTTTAAAACTCAGATGACTAAGAACCAGGCAGATCATAGCAACAGGAGAGCGCACAGGAGCCAAGAAGAAATGTTAAACTACACAGAAGATACCTCACCTACGGGCATTTGGATTTAAGCATTTGTACAACTCAATGCCAGTCTAATCAAATAAAGCTGTCTGTGGATTCTGCTTTTTTCCCCGATCAGGCCCCTCCCCCTGGATATCATCGGTTCTCAATAGTGCTATCAGACGATTAATTCCATCAGTGGTTAATCTACTGACAAAGTCAAAGCCCTCAGGATGCAATCCCTACTCAATGATTGGATCAGCTGGTTTGGCATCAATCAAGCCTTCCACGCTTGAGCCTTTGGGGGCATATTTCATACACAAACCTAGCAGCAGGCTGCAATGAGAGCAGGGACAAGCAGACTTCACACAGTGCAGCCGTAAGAAGCTGTGCTCCTTCCCCGCCCCTCCTCCAACCAGCATGCATTGCGAAATCCCACAGCCTGCCCCAGCTAGAGGGGTTTGGTGGGAAGTTGGAAGTGATACGTTTGGGGGCAGCACTGAGCAATGTGCTGACACTTGGAACAGCCAACCACTGGTCAGTGGCTCAGGTTCAAAAGGGAACAGGACAAGAGAAGAGTAGTTATAACCCCCCCCCCCCCAAGGTGAACGCCAGTTTCTCTGTGGAGAATTGAAAGGAGAACCCTTTTAGTACTCAGTGACCCTGACAGGTAAGTGCTGAGTCAGGGTCTATGATGAAAAGGGCTTAACCCTGTAGGAACCTTCACCAGAACTTCTGCTACACTCTACACTAGGTAGTATTCAAGTCCACCTCCCATTCTATGATGACACTCCAATTTAAATGACCACAACTTTTCAAAGAAGACAGCATAACCAGGTACGGGGATGAAGGGAGGCTTGCCCGGGCTTTTATCCATGCCCAGCTCTCCGCTGTGCCCTGTGGGATGGCATCCTCTCTCAGCATCTGGTGCCACAGACGCAAAGCCAGAGCCCAATGGGCACCAAAGAGCAAACACGAGTAGACGAGGGTCCTTTCATGCTTAAAGAGCTTCAAAAGAACAAAGGACTGGAACTCAGGCCAGCTGACGGATGAAGGAAGCTGGGGATGGAGAGGATGGCGAGCTACAAGATGGGTGAGAGGACCAAATGTGTAGAAGCATCCTGAGAGGTGAGTGATGTGTGGCTGCCTGCAGAGGGTGTGGGAGGTGAACAGGGTGTGGCAATTAGATCATCCTGGGCTGGCTTCTTTGTCGAAACAAAGACTACAATTCCAGCTCTGACTGTCTCCTGCCCTTTAATTATGGCTGTTGAAGTCCATTGCCATTCTCTAAGAATTTGGGCTACCAATCCCTCCTTTACAGAAGCCTCGGGGAACATTTCATCTATCCACACATGCTAAATCTGCAACTCCCGGCAGCAAAGTCTTTCTACCATTGTGTTGTAGTGAGTGCTGCTTTTGATGGTGGGTGAGGTTTTTAATGTTATTATTACATAAGCCCTTGCCAAATACACTCTGTGGAAGGAATCCTTTATGGAAAGCAGATGGGAGGAACTAAACTGAAATGCAAATCATAACATTATAATAACTTCTTAATTTCAAAAATTATAGATTCAACATCCCGGGGGGGTGGGGGAGGAACAAGGATAGACAGTGACGACAGCTGCAGGAGGGACATCAGAAGAGGAGGTGACTTAAGCCAGGGGAGGCCAAGTAGCCCCAGAAATCACAAAGGACTTTGCTCAGTGAGCCCTTGCAGATGTCCAAGCCCTAAGTATTCATGTATGCAGGTAAAGGAGAGAGGCAGGGAACCCCGAGGCTCAAGGCAGTGAACCTCGAGGCTCGAGGCAGGGAACCCCGAGGCTCTCCAGGTGGTCTACATGTGCCACAAGGAATATGAAGGTCTAGTCTGGAAACTCCTGTTTGATTAGCTCCCTCCACATGGTCTTCCCTGCTCCACGGACAGGAATGCGAGGCCACAGTTTGCACATGCTCCTGATTCAAACACGATTACGCAGATGTCAGACTCCTGAAAGGCACACTTAACACAGGCATTTCCATGTATTTTCATACCCAAACGTTCTTTTTTAAAATTTTTTATTAGATATTATCTTTATTTACATTTCAGAAAATACCCTTTCCTGGTTACCTCCTTTCCTAGTTTCCCCTCTGAAAACCCCCAATCCCCTCCCCTCTTCCACCCACTCCTGCTTCCCTGTCCTGGTATTCCCCTACAATGGGGCATCTAGCCTTCACAGGACCAAGGTCCTCTCCTCCCATTGATGTCCAACAAAGCCATCTTCTGCTAAATATGTGGCTGGGTAAGGAGACTGTCAATAGGACAAAATGGCAACCAATGGATTGAGAAAAGACCTTTATCAACCCTATATCTGATAGAGGGCTAGTATCTAATATATATATACGAAGAACTCAAGAAGTTAGACTCCAGAGAACCAAATAACCCTATTAAAAATGGGGGACAGAGCTAAACAGAGAATTCTCAACTGAGGAATACTGAATGGCTGAGAAGCACCTAAAGAAATGTTCAACATCCTTAGTCATCAGGAAAATGCAAATCAAAACAACCCTGAGATTGCACCTCACACCAGCATCTGAATGGCTAAGATCAAAAACTCAGGTAAGTGCAGATGCTGGTGAGGGTGAGGAGAAAGAGGAAAACTCCTCCATTCTTTGTGGGATTGCAAGCTGGTACAATCACTCTGGAAATCAGTCTGGCAGTTCCTCAGAATATTGAACATATTGAACTACCTGAAGACCCACTAATAACACCCCTGGGCATATTCCCAGAAGATGCTCCAACATGTAATAAGGACACATGCTCCACTATGTTTGTAGCAGCCTAATTTATAATAGCCAGAAGCTAGAAAGAACCCAGATGTCCTTCAACAGAGGAATGGATACAGAAAATGTGTTACATTTACACAATGGAGTTCTACTCAGCTATTAAAAACAATGACTTTATGAAATTCTTAGGCAAATGGATGGAACTGAAAATATCATCCTGAGTGAGGTAACCCAATCAAAAAATACCCAGCTTTCTTAAAGCACAGTGTTCTAGCAAACTGAACATTTAAGCACATTTTTTAAAGAAAATGATTGTTTTTCTCCCCAAACTGTGTTTCCTACTGTTAATTTGCCACTTCCTCTCCCATGTCTTTTTCCAAGTACAGAAGATACTTTGGTATTATTTCTGTCTTACCAATAAATTTTAATATTATCCCTGTGAATAAAATTCAATATGTATGCAAACTATACCTCTCTTGCTATATTGTTTGAACTTTTTTAGACACAAAACTTCCTTCTGCATTCCAATAACCATGTACATCCAGGCTTCCAATTAATGCACTTAGAAATGAATCCAAGAAGTAATGCTGTCATCAGCGGGGGTGTCTGTGCTGATCCAGGGTCTCTGGCCTATGTCATCTCAGAGAATTAACAGCTGTCCTCCTGGCAGGCTGCACTTGCTTTGAGCAGTGCTCATCATGGTAGGGCTGACTCAAAGGAAACAGTTGCAAGTATTTGCAAATTTCTGTCAAGGGACCACTTACTGTGTGGGAGCTCAGCAGGGATTGTCCACTGAGGTCCAAGTGTGAAGTTGTTCTTCCTCTCTCCCTGCTCCTCAATTAAGGCACCTCCTTTCTCTCCCAAACAGGACACCAACAGATACCCAATCCCATGGTAGCTTAGAAAAAGAGGAGTCCTTCTCATCAGGCGTTGTGTTGTTCACCTCTTCCTGGAGAAACTGAACAAACTCACCAGGGAGACCAGCAAAGAAAGCATGTGTTAGCTTGTAGCAACTGTTTCTCTCTGCCAGAGGAAGGCATATTTGGCTGGGACGGATGCCACTAAAAGCCAGTAAGGACAACTGTGCTGACTGCCATACCTGGAGGACAGGAATCACTCATGAGCATTCAGTGTGTTGCATTTTGAAAAACAAACAGCTCTCTCAACATCACACCATTCCACAAGAAACAGAATGTGGTACAAAGGGGTACCTCCCACACCTGTCCCTTCATTTCCCTGCAGAGACATCCATAGAGCTCTCAGTGTTTCTCTCACACCGGTATCCCGTCCTGGAAGGATAAGATGCAGCAGGGTTCCAGGGGGAGTGGTCACAGCCTTCAGAATGCACTTGCACACTAGTAACCTAATCTGATTAATAGATTCAGCACACGTGAACATCGAGGTGAAGCCAAAATAGAACAAACCTGAGACCATTTGGACATAAAGCAACCACCCGGGTACCCACGCAGCAGCCATCTGACCTTAGACAATATGATCCCTTTAAAAGACATCTATGACTTTACCCTGCTGGTTTTTTAGTCTGGTTGTGTGGTTCCTTCCTTTCTAGGTCAGCTCTAATAGGTTGGGAAGATAGCAATAATGTGAGGGTAGGGACGGGGGAACCAACCAGGCAGCCTGAAGATACAGTTTAGAAGAGGCCTGACAATCTAGAGCCCCCCACTCCCCGCAACAAACCTTCCCACAGAAAAAGATAAAAATCATGCACAAATGTGGGAATGTTGTACTGCTTTTAAATTGTGTCAGCTAAGCTGAAAGAACGCTCCCCAGAGCCTGTCCTGAGTCGTCCTAAGTCACTCCTAGCCACAGGGGTCACTGTGCTTCAGAGTTGAGTGCACACGAAAAAGCATTGTCTTCCACTCTGAAGTCTGTGCAAGACACCAGGGCTGAAGGCTCCTGCACACCGTCAGCAGCCCACCAGACCCTGGTAGCTACCCAACAGGATGGGAACCCTCACCTCTCTCCCTTCACTTCCACAAACAAAGCTGGGTGTGAGTGAGGTGAAGGACGTTTAAGGGGACACAAAAACAAATGAACAAGACAAAAAAAAAAAAAAAGTCAGTAGTTGTCTTAGGGTTTTACTGCTGTGAACAGACACAACTCTTATAAGGACAACATTCAATTGGAGCTGGCTTACAGGTTCAGAGGTTCAGTCCATTATCATCAAGGAGGGACCATGGCAGCATCCAGGCAGGCATAGTGCAGGAGGAGCTGAGAGTTCTATATTTTCATCTGAAGGCTGCTAGCAGCATACTCACTTCCAGGCAGCTAGGATGAGGGTATTAAAGCCTACACCCACAGTGACACACCTACTCCAACAGGGCCACACCTTCTAATAGTGGCACTCCCTGGGCCATGCATATACAAACCATCATAGTAGTCAAAATAAATATTTTAATGAGCTCCCTCAAATTAAATATTAATATAAACACACACACTAAAAAATGTTGAACAGAGAGGAACAGTGCTGGGATGGACCATACTGCAACCAGGAAGAATGAATCCTCTTTCCTGGCTGCCTGAGAGAGTCCCCCCCACCCCCCGTCAGCTTCTCTGAAGCCTGGCAGCACACAAGGATCTGAAGCAAGGGCACCTGCCTGGCACCCTCAGCTGCAGATGGAACAGGCAACAGACAGCCAAGAGCTGCAGCTTCCTTTGTGGGTACCAGTTCCCCTGTGGGGCCGAGTGCATCTAGATGCTCATCCCACTCAACTGTCCATCAGGCCCAGCCTCTGATGCAGTGAGAAGGCAGGAGTAGCATCCATGTGCGCTGCTAGCCTACATCTCGAGTCTTAAAGTCACCTTCAGACTCCATGCCATTCTCTGGCCTGTACCAAAGTCTTGTAAGAGCTTTGCATTCATGAGTCCTTCTCACTAGAAAAATTTTACACAAGCTTGGGACGCCATTACATGCAAATACTTACTGAGAATAAATAACAAAGGGATTTATTTTAAAATAATTCTTTAATATACAGATAATTTTATAATTTTTGAAAGATGGAAGCAAATTTGCACACTAATGAGAAACATAAGCTAGCTTGATTTTTCATAGATAATTATGTCTCAGCTGAGTATTTGATACTGGGCATAGTGCATCTTCAATGTTTTTCAAGGTTGGTTGATATTCTGATGTCATAATTATTTATGCTGAGTCGGTTGCCTCATATAAATATGTAGTCCAAAATGCTAGAAGTATGTTTAGGGCCATCACAGAAACTGTTGAAAAAAAAATCTGTTCTTATTACAACCAAATTCATTTTGTGTTTTTAAATTTTAAATTAAAATGTTATTATATCATTTCCCTGTTTCTCTCCTACCCCTCCCTCCCAAATTCACAGCCTCCTTGTCTTTAACCACTATTGTTGCATGTGCACATGCACGTATATGAATAACATATAACTACATTGGGGATATATCAACGAAAGCTGGGTATGCAATGGTCAGTTGTTCTCTGAGTTTTCAGTGATTGTTACTTTCACAATAGTCTTTGTCTACTGCAAAAAGAAGGAGGAGGAGGAAGAGGAGGGGGAGGGAGGGGAGGAGGAGGGGGAGGGGAATGGGAAGAAGAAGAAGAGGAAGAGGAAGAGGAAGAAGAAGGAGGAGGAGGAGGAGGAAGACGAAGACGAAGACGAAGACGAAGACGAAGACGAAGACGAAGACGAAGACGAAGACGAAGAAGAAGAAGAAGAAGAAGAAGAAGAAGAAGAAGAAGAAGAAGAAGAAGAAGAAGAAGAAGGAAGACGACAAAGATGACGATGAAGAAGACAACAAAAAAGAGAAGAAGACACTTCTTTCATGATGGTGGAGTGCTACAGTTATCTGTGGGCACAAGGATAATTTTACATTTACATGGTGAGAATTGATGGTGGGAAAACACTTGAAGCCTGTTGCTATAATGAAACTACTAAGTTCCTATAAGTGTAGTTTGCTCTGCAAGTGCCCTGAAAGCACAATTCATAATGAACAGCATTCCTGAATCTGAACCAAGGTGTTTCAGCCGTTCGCTTGTGTTGCATGGAGTGACAGCACATGAGGAGCAAAGAGTTCATGTTGTGTGTTCCAAAACAAGGCTGCCGTGAATTCTCATGATGCACCCTTGTCAAGCCCTGCCAGAAACATGTAGACTCATTACAAATCTGAAATTCAATTAAGGTTTGGTGGCTGTGCATTCAGAAGCCTTCCCACCCTTGCTAAATCTTTCTGATTGTTATGTTCAGTTACGTAGCTCTGTTTCTTTGATATATTTGATAAGCTGTGGCCTGTATAAATCTGTTGAGTGAATACAGAGTATTTCTGAGGCATAAAATACAAGCTTTGGGATATGTTTACGGCTTTCTTTACCTGCGAGAGACATCGCATTCATGGGATCAAGATGTACACTTGCAAATTCTTTTACTGAGTACCAGAAGCTGTGCTTGCCACAATCATGCAGATAATGTTTTGCAATTTATAGAGAATATATAATGAAGACACTCTAGTCTACTGATTCTGTTCCTCACCAGGTTTGATTGATACTTTATCATCAGGAAAGTCAAGGCCAGCATCCTCTGAAGAAGCGGTAGAATCTGTTAAACACACTTGAGCTCCACAGGTTTGAACCCTGTTGGAGAAAGCTGCATTTGTATTTAAGAGCACTGGCTGCTAAGTTAAGTCACACGCAAATATAATTCAAGGAAAAAGAAACTCTCATCTTTCTGGATCCTTATGAACACCTAAGCTGTGGAGCTATGGACAAGTTTCTGATGGCTGTTAGTCTCATTACAAGTGGGTATAAACTAGCTAATTTGGAAACTGAGGCATACATCGACTTCTTTATTATTATTATTATTATTATTAGATATTTTCTTTATTTACATTTCAAATGTTATCCTCTTTCCTAGTTTCCCTTCTGAAAATCCCCTATCCCCTCCCCCTCCCCCTGCTCCCCAACCCACCCACTCCCATTCCTGGTTCTGGCATTCCCCTACACTGGGGCATAGAGCCTTCACAGGACCAAGTGCCTCTCCTCCCATTGATGACCAACTAGGCCATCCTCTGCTACAAATGTAGCTAGAGCCATGAGTTCGACCATGTGTTTTCTTTGATTGGTGGTATAGTTCCAAGGAGCTCTGAGGGTACTGGTTAGTTCATATTGATGTTCCTTCTATGGGACTTCAGTCCCCTTCAGCTCCCTGGGTACTTTCTCTGGCTCCTTTATTGGGGACCTTGTGCTCCGTCCAATGGATGACTGTGAGCATCCACTTCTGTATTTGCCAGGCACTGGCAGGGCCTCACAGGAGACAGCTATATCAGCCTCCTGTCAACAGGCTAGACATCTACTTCTGGAGGAACTTGGACTGTGAGCAAATGACCCATAATTCCTCTTAAAGAAAAAGCCTTTGTTTCCAAGACCTGCAGAGAGTATCTGGTACCCTGTAAGAAGAAAATGGAGATTAACATCTTGATTGCCTCTGTCACTTCTCCAGAGCAGAAGTTCCTAGGAACAACACTAGACATTTCGTGCATTAATACATCGTGGTTGGGGCTAGTTTATCCACAAAGTCTTCATTTAAATCTGACTTGGTCTTCTGCGTTTGTTTTGACGCTCTCTGGCATGTAGTATATCTGGAGACAGGGTTGGTGTAGAGTGTTCATTTGTTTGTAGTTCTGACTTGACTGCCCAGCCCATTTTTCTTTGCTTCTGAGCTCTGGGCTCCTGACAGTCTATCTGTTTTTATTTTGACTTTGTACCTCAGCATCTGTCAAGGTCCTTGAGTTGCTCTTGGCAAGGGTAGATTTGCTCTTATGACCATGTGGTAATATCTGAATGTAGGTGTGGTTGCCACAGCTGGAGTCTGTGGAAGTTAGGAATGCTGGTCCACCGTCTCTGGTGGATAAACTAGCCCCAACCAATCTAGGGATTGATTGCCTAGATATTAGAAATTTGGTAGCAGTGATTGAAGAGTTTGAAGATCTTAAAAAGATCAGTAATAATTAAAGGTAGTAGAACCATTCTCAATCCTTAAAGTTAAAATCAACTGCATAAGTTAGCTATGGCTGTGTAACAATATGCACCAAAACTTCAATGTCATTAGACAATAGGCCTTGTGACTTCTCCTGGGTATATGGTTCTATGGCAACTCTGGTCCTGGATGGACTCACACATTGATCTGAAGCTACGGGTCCAGGGACCAGCTCTAACTGTGAGCCAAACTTCCTGTGTGCTTAGGTAAATAGAGTCTGAGCTTCCGGCGCCTATTGATCAGATTTGTCCCACTATGAAGCACAGATTACTTTGACTTACCACCACAGTAATATTCTACAGGAATCACAGTAGTAGATTGTCTGTCCCAAGGCTCCCCTACTGTTACACTGTCAGAAAGATGAGCGCAGTGCTCTCATTCACCACCACAGATCTATTCCTTTCTGCTGATAGCCCTTGCTTTAAGCACTGCTTCAGAATAGCTCTGGCCTTCTCTAGGAGTCAGTCACAGATCCAGGAGAATCATTTGCTGTGTTCTCTCTCACTCACACTGCCCTTTGTTGTCGTTACTGCATGGACCCATGCTACTCAAAAGACATGGTGCCACTTCCAAACTGCCATCCACACTCTCTCCTAAATAATACCCCAGCCAACGTAACAGTCACAACCAGCACTAGCTGCATACCAGGTATTACATCAGGATCCACAAGCGGATGACTTTTTAAAATCTTCACAGTGAGTGTCTCTTAGAGGTAAACTGAGGCACTCAGCTCACCTAGTGACTATGTATGTTCTGCAAATACTAGCAACCCGTCAATGAATGGTGTTGACAAAGATTATAACTCAGAGCTGTCCACGATCATTTGTTTGTGGTGTGATGAATATAGCCAGGGGTAAAATCCAAGCAATAGCCAGGGAAAGGCAGAAGTTTACCGACTAATATGTGTGCTGGATTCAAACCCCAGCGATCTGACCCAGACTCCACACTAATAATCAGAACACTATTGCCTCTATAATGTTAAATAATTTATGCTCAATGAAACATTTATTTTTTCACAATAATTATGAAGCTAAGATTTCTTATTTTTAAAAGAACATTAAATACAAGTACAGACATCTGGTTTAAAAAATACAATATCTGTGATCACTTAGAAATTCAGAAACTGCTGACTTTGCTAACCCAAGGGAATATTAATTTCTTTTCCTTGTTTTATAGAACTCCTACTAGAGAAAAAAAAAAAGAAATGATTTAATGTTGTGGTCTTTGACGACAATACAGCATGACCTTGCTTCTGAGCACTGCTCTGACTCTGATCAAAGAATTTTCAGTGACATGTGGCATCGGGTTTCTGTGTTTAAGAAACTGAACTACAAATATCATAGTCGGAAGGCCACACAAACTAAAACCTAAGATGCTGCTGTCTCGCTGATAGGATTATTCAAATATTCTATCAAAATGCGAATGCATTGCTTATGGCGTCAAGAAGGGGTTGATAATTTTTAATAGACAAGGGGAACAAGTTGCATGGAGAAAAGTTGGGAACAGAGAGAAAAATACATCCTTGAAAATCAACCTTAGGAATAAATTGAAAATACTTGTGAAAATAAAAAAGTCAAACAAAATTAGAGAAATGTAATAATATTTTTGTTTATTTTTTGAAGATGCCATACATTTATATGAAGTGTTTTTCTCATGTTTCTCCACCATTGTCCTTCCCAATCCTACCTAGGACACCCTGTCCCATCTCCCTCCTGACTTCTACTTATTTTAGCATTTAGGAGAAGAAATGTCAATGAAACTACTGGAAGCGTCAAAGAACAGGTTTCTCATTGAGAAAGGTGTTAAGAAAATTGATAACAATGTCTACCTTGCTACAAAACTTTAATTACTAGGTTCTTGGGTTCTTTCCTTGCCATTGAACACCTGTTCAATAAAACTTCCAGTGCTGGGTACGTGCCAATAAAAGTCAGTGTGTAAAATGGCTCTTCATCTGACACCAATATCAAGAAATACATCCCCAAACCCAAAGCCCACACACATTTTTCCCAAATATTAGCCCTAGGATTTTCCCCAAAGGTGACCTCACCACCATGTCTTCCCATTCTGAATAGTTTCTTGAGCTTTCTTAGTTGAGAATCTCACAGTATAGTACTTTAGGGGCTGGCTTCTTTCATTTACACTGAACTCTACCTGTCTTGTGTCCTATAGAACTTCATTGGTTTTTTTTTGACTCGGCTGAAGTCTATTGCGTGAACTCTATGATAAAACTATCCTTTCTACAGCTGATGAGCATTTGGGAAGCTCTCATGTTAAGATCACATATGTTCATTCGAGCACCATGGAACCATCTCCATTGAAAACAGCATCACTAAAGCACAGAATGTGAATTTTGTTCTCTGATGTGGAGAGTGTCAAGTGTTCTAAAGTAACCACACCACCTTCTGCTCCCCTACAGAGTGTAATAATTTCTATTGTCTTTACTCAGCTAATGGTTTTATTTTAACTATGTGACAAGTTTATCACACCACTAACAAATGACAACAGGCAGCTAGTAGATCCATTCTTTGATATTTAATGGCTGATAGACATGTACTTCAGACTGTAACAGCCACACAAGCATACAACTGCAGCCACTGAATGTGCTTTCCACAGAACGTTAAATAGTTCTTCCTGCTCTCCCTACAGCCTTCAAACAAGAGCCCTTTGTCTATATGCAGTAGATCCAATTCAGACATGTCCAACATGGTCACATGAGGTGTCTCCATGTGCCAGCTGCTGCATATCGAACATGAATCCCATCCCTTCCTTGACAGCACAGGCTTACCTGCTACTCACATATTCACTGGTTACAACAGCATCCATTTGTTTGACGTATACTCTGTGCTTGTCACCAAGAGAGCACTAAGAGTGAACACCTTGTCCAAGAAGATCACAGTCCATTCAGGAAAAATATGAAATCCAGTAAGGAGCATAGAGAGCTCAATAAATATGAGAAATACTGAAGAAGTAGACATAAATAGCACAGCCATAAAAACAGAGACATCCATTTGTTTGCAGAGAGAATACAAGGGATGAAACTTTGAGCTGAATGATGAAAGATGACTGGTGGTATTCTAGGAAAGGGATGGCGAGCTGGGAGTTTGGCAAGGCTATACTGGTAGGAGCTGAAAAATGGCCCACTGCCCTGGACCAACCGCAAACATATGCAGTAAAATTGGATGATCCAAAGAGATCAGAGGCCTGACCCCAAACCGCTGAGCCTTCTGCAACACACCTGCTATACGACCTACATAATCTATAAAACTTCCCTCACAGGTAGAGAATACATCCACAATTTTACCTTCACCCTCCCACCTTTGCATAACATCACCCTTGTCCTGCTTGTCTCTACCACTCAACCTCAGATGAACTTCCACATGACTGCCTGACTGTAGAAGTCCCTGAAGCCATCCTTTTCTCTGCTTCATCCTTTTCTTCCTTGACTTAGACAGAATGCCTTTACTATCACAAAGTGTGATCTCACAAAACATTATACAATCTAGCCCACATTTCCTCCATTGGGTCACTTCCTCAAAGCCCAAAGGCTTGACATTCTCTGTTAATTCTAAAACTTCCATGAAATTGGAAAAGACTTCTATTATCCTGAAGTTTCCACAGTCTGCCAAACTATTTTAAAAATTAATCAACCCATAAAGCATGCATGGAAATGCTTATGCCTGAAGCATGCAGATTAAAGGTGGAGCATTTCACTAGCTAGAAATGGAGTTTAAGTAATGATGAGAATGTGACACCTGTACACACTTGGAGGTCAACTTGGGAACTTAATGGCTATGATGGCTAAGTAACTCCTTGAGACCAACCTTCGCCCAAACTCTATGTAAAATACATAAAAATTCATCTTTAAAATATAAAGACCTATAAACTTGAAACTGTGGGCAACTCACTGAAAGTTTCAATAATGACAAAAACAGTCAGATAATAGAGAGATTTGGGCTTTGATCAAGTGTATTTCCTAGTTGCTTTTGAGGGCAGACCCCTATCGACACAGATAAAAACCCGAATTAACTAGTAAAGTCATTCTTATCTATAACCACCAACTTACTAAACTAGCATAATGCTGACATCAATCTGTGAACACTTGTCCTTACATCCAGTGGTAAGTGTAGTCTTCACATCTCTGCAACAAAGGAGACCACAACAGAAAACCAATCAAAATGCAGAGATGTGAAGTCCAATAGCTATATCTACTAAACACTCCTTCGTCTAAGGCTTAGGGAGCGTTACAGAAAAGGGGATGGGATAATTCTAAAAGCTAGAGGGTCACAGAATGTACTGTGAGATTGAGTCTCCTGTTGATACCAGAAGTTCCATTCATCAAGTCTCATCAACATGATGTTTGCTAAGGATGACACCACTGGGCAGGCCAATGTAGACAGGGGGAGCCCATGAGACCTCATCCCTACTCAAAGAACTGTAGGTAACTGAGGAAGACTGGAAGCAGGAGAGAAGGTCTCCCAGGGAAGAGAACACCAATTGGTTATTTAGTGCTAAATGGTCAGCCCTGAAAACATGCATACAAATAATACTATAGCAACTAAATAGTGTGTGTGTGTGTGTGTGTGTGTGTGTGTGTGTATACGCATGAAGTAACTAGTGAAAAATATAAGTCATGAATTTGAAAGAGAACAGGGAGGCGTATGAGGGAGAGTTTTGAGGGAGCAATTCAAAAGGTAATTAAATTACAATTTCAACCAAAAAAAAAAAAACAAACAAACAAACTAAAAATCAACTAAAGTTTACTGAATTATAATTGGCAGAGGGAATCCCCAAACCCAGTGTCCACATCTCCCTGATCTGTGTGCACATGTTCATGAGAGAGACTCCAGGAAGCTCAACTTCAGCGGAAAGAATCAGGCAGGGAGCTGAGCACCGTATCCCAGCAGGAAGACGATGCTACCATTTTGAGTTAAGCCACCTTTTACAGTTTGAGTTCGTGCATCACACTGAGGGTTTCTACTCAGTGGTTTTCACAGGAATGTGGGGACTGCGTTAGTAAATGTACATTCTTTACATTATCAAATATAGATCCCGACTTTACAGTGTGCAGCCGACTTTCCTGAATAAACATTTGCAAAGGATTGTTAGACAGTAAGGACACACCGTGCAAGGTGAAGGCCCCTCTGATGGGACTGGAGGAAGAAGGGTTAGACTTGAAGACATCCAATTTTGGAAAGAACTTAACGCAGGTTGATAGAGAAGGACTGTGGTTATTGCTGTTTCTGCAATAAAGTACTCCAACCGAAGCAACAAGGGAAGAAAAGAGGTCATGTGATTCTATTCTAGATTACAGTCCATCATCCAGAAAAGAGCAAAACTACAGAGGAATGCTACTCACTCCCTTGTCACAGCCTCTGGATAGATAAGCCCTCCTGCAAAAATTAACAACTGAGACAATCCCCCAAAGAATGTCCATAAGTCAATCTAACCTATGAAATCCCTTTCTTCTCAGGTGATCCAAAACCTTCTATTAGAAATACAAATGGTGGCTGGTTATATTCATGCTAAAGTGCAGAGTCGGGGCAGAATCAGGCTTGTTGAAAGAGGAGTCACCTTTCAGGCAACTGGAAGGTATAGTTGAGAAAGCCAAGTGGCAATGTCAAGTCGCCCCTATGAGATTGAACAAGGTGAAATATGAAGGTCTGAATTTGCCAGGTAAGTGGGTGTAAAACCTAATAAAGTGTGGGTATGAATAGGATAGAGATAGAGAAGAGAGACCCAAATCAGAAATCCAACAGTTTCAGGACCATGCTGAGTTAGACACACCTTCAAAATAACTAGAGAATGCAAGGACATCAGAATCTTTATCTCCTACTCCCCATGCCCAGAAAAAGTGAAATTTTCCTACATTCAGTTTAAGGAGATAAAGCTCTACATATTTTATAATCTCCAATTCAAGTGTTTCATCATGGTCCAAATATTTAACTCCCAGGATTCCCCAAGACCAGAGCCTTAAAGGATCCCATGACCTACTTAACATCTGGGAGTCCAGTCCTTCTGTTATCATCTTTCCAGTATTCAACACTACATCCTCCCCCCTGCCTCTCAAACTCCATTACACATCCTATTAGAGTGCTCATGTTGCTGTCCTACATTAACAAAGAATATGGCATAGCATCCTCAGAGGCATCATTTTAAAATCTGTTTTAATGACAAAGAAGAAGGATGTACTTAAAGTCAGTAAGAGTACAACACCACAAAGAGCACTGTTTGAAACGGGAGAGGGCCCACTGGAAGGGATCATTTGCAGTCGGCCTTGCCTTCCATACTTTGCTTCTTAGACAATACAGTATCTAAGTGGCTAACTGGTGAGATTTACTGGTCACCATTTTATGAGTTGCTGTGCCCTATTTGATTAATAGAGACTTCAAGGCTCAGGTTCAGTGTAGAAGATGAACTGCAGCCAAAGTTCATTAGACATGTTTTTGGAATCATGTTCTTCCACATGGAGTCCTCTCTGAGTGGCAACAAGCTAAAGCTTCCTTCTAGGACACTTCCTCAGAGCTGAATCTGGGGATGTCCATTGGTCCCTGTGGCCCAGTGAAAATACATATATTTGGGAATAGATACATGTTTATACATCTGTGCAATGAGAAAGCCAGAGGACACTGTCAGATATTATTCTTCATATACTATCCACACTGAAATTTTGAAACATGGTCTCTCACTGTACTGGAAATGACCACCAAGAACAGCAGCAGCAGTGGAATATAAGCCTCTGGAGCCTAGAAGACAAGGTGTGTGCTACAAAGGACAGGGCTGGAGAAGTGACCCAAGCCCTTGGCGGACCCCAGAAGATCATGAGTTGGATCCCAGACATTGGACAGTTGGAGTTTAATTTTTGCTTTTGATTGTGACTGTGCCCTGATATTTTTCCCTCTTGAAGGAAGAAAATAGTTTAGTGGAGCCCACAGTTAAGAGACTGAATTTTAAAAGATATTGGACATTTTAAAGGGATTAAACTTTCAAGAATTTGCAAAGACTGTGGAATTTTTAAAGTTATTTAGATCTTGGGGTAAATAAGAAAATAAGGATTGAGGCTTAGTAGTGATGTGTTTGTGTGTCAAGTTGACAAGGGGTCAATTGTATTGGCTGGTTTTGTGTCAACTTGACACAAGCTAGAGTCATCAGAGAAAGGAGCTTCAGTTGGGGAAATGCCTCTATGAGATCCAGCTGTAAGGCATTTTCTCAATTAGTGATCAAGGGGGAAGGGCCCAGCCCATTGTGGGTGGTGCCATCCCTGGGCTGGTAGTCTTGGGTTCTATAAGAAAGCAACCTGAGCAAGCCAGGGAAAGCAAGCNAGTAAGTAACATCCGTCCATGGCCTCTGCATCAGCTCCTGTTTCCTGACCTGCTCGAGTTCCAGTCCTGACTTCCTTGGTGATGAACAGCAGTGTGGAAGTGTAACCCTTACTTCCCCAACTAGCTTCTTGGTCATGATGTTTGTGCAGGAATAGAAACCCTGACTAAGACACATACAATATTCCATATTTAAACCTATAAACATATGCATACTCAAATCAAAGCAATGACACATAATTATATGAATATTTTGCCACAGCTGAATCTCCTATCAAAACAGAATCTGGAATCCACCATCACTGGAGTGTGGGACTTAGTGGGAAATCTCAGTACTCAAGGATTCTGTCCTAAGGAATGGATCAATAGCACCCTTAAAAAAGGCTCAGGGGAGCCCACTTTATTCTTTGATCATGTGAGGCCAGTATTCATCCTGCTTGTCCATTTCCCTGAAATCCCGAGACAATACAAGAAGCCAATTCCTTGACCGCAGACTTTCCAGTATCCAGAAGCATGAGAGAATAGAATTCTATTCCTTATAAATCACTCCGTCTGTGGTAATTTGCTATATAATGAGGACAATGGTGTATTAAGTATATAGTTTTGAATATGTGTGTCTTCCCTGAGCTATTTCAAGTTCCTTAGAGTATGCCTGAGCGTCTGAGATCTAGGCCAGATGTTTAATGCACTTCTTTTCCCAGATTTTCTGCATTTGGTACCCCACCACTGCTCCACATGTAGAACTGTCTGTAGGAAACCATTTTCTCTGTTGATATGGTTTAAACATCCCCTAACTGACCACACTAGTGAAGGCAAACAGGTATAAAACTTACCATGAAAAAACTCCTACTCAAGACCAGGGCACATTGTTGATCCTTCAAGTCTTTGTTGATAATGAACAATATTATCACAGATTCTAGGAGCAAAAATGATGTAAATGATTACTGGCCATGTTCCAGCAAAGATTCTGTAACCTACAAAGAAACCACCTGTGCAGGTTTCAGAAACCACTGATATCTACAGTTCTCTCTAAAACCACTGATATCTACAGTTCTCTCTAAAACCACTGATATCTACAGTTCTCTCTAAAACCACTGGTATCTACAGTTCTCTCTAAAAGCACTGGTATCTACAGTTCTCTCTAAAACCACTGATATCTACAGTTCTATCTAGACCGACTCAATAGCCTTCTGGAGCGAGTTCTCAGATACTGTTACACACAACCAGAACTAAGAACCACTTTCTCCAGAACGGAAGGAGTCTTCATATGTACAGCCATCTTCCTTAGTATCTGGGTGATGCTTACCATTTTATGTCTCCCTCTGTTCATCAATTCATACATAGGTTCCCCTGTGCTCTGTCTGAATCTTTCAGTCTCTTCTGTTCACCCCAAAGCCCAACTCAGGCCCTTATCATCAAGCTCTATGGTCTAAACGACTGTTGGCTGTGATACAATAATAACTTCTTAGAGGTTTGAATTCAGGCTCGTACTATGTCCTACAAACATTAGCAAGAATGCCACATCTTGCTAATCAGGTCAGAAATTAGCTTTACTCCACTGGGAAATATAATCTACCACTGGCTAGGCACCTTCACATACCTAAACCCAGATTAATAGCTAGATAGTATCCTCAATACACATACACACACACACACACACACACACACACACACACACGCACACGCACACGCACACACACACACACACACGCACACAAGTCATGCCATTGCAGACATGTATAGCTGCCACCTAAACCAATGACCTGAATGAAAACTCCACTGATGACCATAGCTGAAGAAAGTAAACAAAGGTCACACTACTGAATTTATTCAGAATCAGAGTGAACGAACACCAGCCTACCCAGATCTCAGCTTCCTTCCACAAGAAAGGCTGTTTCTCTTTGAAAAACTAAAATGGGAAAGGATATTAAATAGACAGATCACAGTGTAGACACACGAGACAAATGACAAGGCAAGGAAACATGACACAGGCATAGAAACACAATAATTCTTTAATCGCAGATGTCAAAGCAAAAGATGTTTGTGAAGTGTCTAAAAATAATTTGAAAGAATGAACAAAACATAATGAAAATAATTTATGCCAACAAAATTTATCAGAGATAATTTTTTTAAAAACAGAAACATTTCTCCTTAGCAATTCAGTGAAGAAAATTAAAAATAGGACCAGAAACTTACATTACATCAAGTAGAAGAAATAATCTTTAAACTTGAAGACAAAGCTCAGAGTGAGAGAAAATGAAATAGAAAAAAAAAAAGGAATGAAAAAATAAAAACCAACAACAAAATAGGCTGATGGGATTCATGAAAATAATTAAGCAGACAAATATTCATATTATCTGAGTTCTAGAGGAGAAGTGCCATTTCCCTCATAAAGTGGGCAGGACAGAGAGACGAATGGAGCTGTAAAGGGAGCAAACACTGTTGGTCTGTGCCCTGGAAGCACTCCTCTCAACACAGGGCTCAGAACACCAAGGCAAGAGAAGAGAAGTAAAGGGAGATAGAAGAAGACGACACATGATCTGTGCTTGCAGATTATATGATTTTATAAATGGGGAACCCAAATGGTATACCAGACAACTAGAAACTAGCCACAACTTCAGTGAGCGGCAGAAACATAATCAACTTACGAAATCCATGGCTTTTTATACACCAACAGCAAACACTCTGAGAAAGCGATCATGAACACACACCCACTCACAGTATCCTCAAAGAGGGAGTGAACCTAACCAGTGAGGTAAAGGACCTTTAAAATAAAGACTTTAAATCTCTGAAGAAAAAAATAGAAAAGAACACTAGAAAATGGAGAAACACCCCATACTCATGGATTGGTAGAATTAACATCGAAAAAAGGACCATTTTACCAACAGCTACTTACAGGTCCAGTGTAATCCCAAGCAAAAGTCCGATCTTATTCTTCATAAACATAGAAAAGATACCCAAAAATTCATAAGGACCCACAAAAGGTCCCAGACAATCAAAACAACTCCACATAAAAAAAAAAAAAACAGTGCTAAAAGAATTACCATTCCAAATCTTAAAATGTGTAACGGAGCCATAGTAATAAAAACAATATAGCATTGACTCATAAATAGGCATGTAGATGGATGGGACAAATCAAGGACTCATCCATGAGTACATCTAACTTCAACTATTTACTATTTGATGAAGATGTCCAAAGCATATGCCAGAGAAAAGACATCACAGACAACAAATGATGTGAGAAAAACTGCATGTCCAAACATGGAATAATAAAATTAGATTCATCTCTATTTTTTACCTTTGCACAAAAACTAACTATAAATGAATTGAAACCCTCAATGTGAAACCTAAAAATTATTTCAATGTAAAACCTGAAATTGCCAGAAGAAAACATATGCAATACATGATATCATATGATATATATCACATGATAGAGGCTTAGGAAAGACTTCCTAGATAAGGTTCCATTTACCCAAGAATTGAGGGCAACAATTGATAAAGTGAAACCTTGTAAAACTAAAAAGTGTCTACACAGCTAAGGAAACAAACAGTGGCATGAAAAGGAAGCCACAGAAAGGAAGTACTCAGGCATAGGACCGATATCCAGACTGGAGAAGAAACTCAAAAAAAAGAGAGAAAAACAAAATTCTAAAGATTGGCTATAGACTTGTAAAGAGAGTTCTCAAAGGAAAAAATGAAGGTAGCTAAGAAATATCACAGAAAATGTTTTCCTTAGCAATTATAAAAGTAATAATAAAAACACCTCTGGGATTTCATCTTATGCCAGTCATAATGGCCATGAGCAACAAAAGCACCTACCACAAACGCTGGAGAGGATATGAGGAAAGGTGAACCCTCACTCACTGATGGGCTTGCAACTGGTACTGTCACTGTGGAAATACGTGTGAAAGACTCGCACTGTATCCAATAAATATGAATATTACTATGAGTGTTTAAAAAACATCAGGTGTTCATTAAAAATAATAAGAAGTTTCTAGAGGTCAATATTCATACAACTGTAAATTTTACAATTGACTTGTCAAGTCACTCACCTGAAAATTTCTTTAGTTTTAACTTAACAACTTTCATTTTTTTCTTTTAAGAATGAAATAAACAACTTTAATTCTATCATAGATGCCTTTATGGATCATGGCCTTGTATCAACCTCATTCTTCTTTTTTGTTGAATATTTTATGTATTTACATTTCAAATTTTATCTATTCCCTTTCCCAGTTTCCCCTCTAGAATCCCCTCTCTCCCATCCTCCCTCCCTCTGCTTCTATGATGATGCTCCCCCTCCCACCTCACCACCATGGCATTCCTTTACACTGGGGAATTGAGCCTTCACAGGACCAAGGGCTTCTCCTATTGATGCCAGACAATCTATCCTCTGCTACATATGGGGCTGGAACCATGGGTCACTTCATATGTACACTTTGGTTGGTGGTTTAGTCCCTGGGAGTTCTAGGGGACCTGGTTGGTTGATAAGGAGGAAGAATCAGGTAGGAGAGGAGATGGGTCAGGAATTTGAACAGAGATGTGTAGCAATGGGGAACTGGGGGTAGCCACCAGCAAGTCCCAGATGACAGGAAAGCAAAAGGCACCCAGAACCCAACCGGGATGAGATTAGCTGAAACACCCAACAAAGGGGAGGGAGAACCTACAGAGACCACATCCAGAGATTAGGCAAGGCCCCCGGTAAGGGGACAGGGCCACCCACTCATCTCCAAACTCTTAATCCAGAAGGGCTCCTGACTAAAGTAAATATGGGGACAAAGTGTGGAACAGAAACTGAAGGAAAGGCCATCCAGAGATTGCCCCCACCTGGGGATCCATCCCATATACAGACACCAAACCCAGACACCATTGCAGATGCCAATAACTTTCACTTTTAAAGTAGTGTATTCATGTAGACCTGAGGAGAGCCCTCAGTCAGTACAGCACTCAGCATGCAAGCATGAGGAGTTGCTATGGGTTGCCAGCACTCATGTGAAAAATCCAGGTACAGGGTAGTGGATCCCAGCACTAGGGAGGCAGAGTCAAGAGGATCTCCGAGAGACAGGGTAGGCCATTGCCTCCTAGTCAGTTAGGTTAACTGAGATCCAGGTTCAGTGAAAAATCCTATATCAAAAAATATGAAGATCCAAGAAAGATGCTCAGTGCTAACCTCTGACTCCACATGCACATGCACAGACATGCACAGACATCTACAGACATATGCATGTGCACACCTCCACATGAGCATACATGTACACACACAAAAAGTATGCATATATAATAAAGGTTCCTTCATCTCCCCAGACATTGCCTTCTGAAACAGGAAAAAAAAAAGATTTATAAGCAAATGAATATTTTTATTCGGCTATCTAGACTAAGGGCTGCTATATGTTATAAAATCAACATAGATTGCCAAGGTGTACCCACTGAATAAAACTCTAGAGGGGTTCTGAAATCTTTTTTAAAACTTCTCACAAGGCTGATGTCAGCTAGGCGTAAGAAAGACTGCTGACATCCAGTGTTGAATGTGGTCTTGAGATGCCTAGGAAGCTGGACAGTGAGAGGGAGCTGTCTGTGTGCATTCTTATGTTGAGATCCTGACACCAGTGTCTCTGAAGTTACCCTTTTAAATACAAAGTCTTCTTTAATTAATTAAAATGGGCTCTTTATTATGTGTTGTATTCCAAGTGATTGTGCGTTTATCAGAAGAGATGTGAACCCATGAACAGAATACATCAGAAGGGAGCAGATGAGAAGACCATGTAAGGACACAGAGGGAAACTAAGGGGAGAGAAGAAACAATTGTCTCAATAAAGCAAAGGCTTTGCTTCCGGGGTCCTGGTCTCTTCTTAATCATTGCTAATTTCTTAGCTCCAGCTAACCAGCATCAATAGTCCCAGTAAGGAAAACATTTCATTTTAGTGGTTCTGGTATCTTGTTAATCACAGCTGATTCTTCAGTCCCAGATAACCTGAAGCACATATTTTAATTCAAAGTATCAACAGCCCAATAGAGTCATTAAGGTACTCTCAAATGTCCCCCTAAAATTTCACAAGCTGGGCCTCTATCATCTGTACTACGCTCAGATTTATCTTCTTAGTTCCCACAAAATCTAAGTTCACCAAGCTGTGAATACTCAATGGCTTTTCCAGCCCAAATTCTGATGTCATTCCCTAATCATCTCCAAAACAGCAGAGTCATATCATACCCCACTCCTGGTACCAATTTTGTTAGTGTTTCTCTTGCTGTGGTAAAACACCATGATGAAAGCAACTTGTGGAGGGAAAGCTTAATATCAGCTTTCACTTCCATATCACACTTTATCACTGAAAGACGTCAGGACAGGAACTCAAACAGGGAAGGAACTTGGAGGCAGAGACTGAGGCAGAGGCCATGGAAGCTCTCTGCTTACTAGTTGACGCCTATGGTTTATTCAGCCTGCTTTCTTATACCACCCACAATGGGCTTGGCTCTCCCACATCAATTAATAATTAAGAAAATGCACCACAGATTTGCCCATAGGCCAGTCTGTTGGGAGCATCTTCTCAATTGAGTTTCCCTCTTCCCAAATAACTCTGGCTTGTATCAAGCCGACATAAAACTCCCTAGCACAATGTCTCAGGAAGAAAAAACAGGAATGTAAAACTAATACCTCTGATGCAAAGCCAACTCATGAGGAAGAGACACCTGGCTTCCTCCAGCTTTGAAAGTGGACTCAGCTTTGATCAATAAGCCATTATAAATACGATGCACAGTTGTTAGAGAAAAATAACTTCTTTTCAGAGGAAATACACCAATGAGGGCAGCAACATCAACTTTGAAAGTCAATACCCCCTGCCACGAGGCAGTGGCTGTGGCCCAAAGAAATCGGTGTGGCTTTGCTGGACAGCAGACAGTCTCAAAAAACCTGCAGAAGCAAAGCAATGAGACTATTTCTTTTCCTACACTTTTGAGGAGAGACAATAACTATTACAGATCTGTCATTTTACAAATCCGATATATGCAGCCTGCCCTTCCAGGCTCTCCATCAACAGGTCCACCCTGGCTCAACAACCCCGTGTTATGCTGTCTGGCATGTTCTTCAAAGCATTTTTATCATAAACAGTAGGATATTATATGTGTGCCAGTTCATTTAAATTACAATTTTAGATGTCTCAGTTGCCCTAATGAAAAAACACTGGAGGGCTGGGAAGATGGCTCAGCTGTCAAAGCATTTGTTCAGAAGTGAGAAAACCAGAGGTAAGATTCCTCAAACACACTTAAATGCTTGGTAGGCATGAGGCTCACCATAATTCTAGCCTCAGAAGGCAGAAGCAGAGAGATTCCTGAAGAAATCTGGACAGTCAAACTAGCTATTAAGTGAACTCAGAGTCTGATTAAAAGACTTCTTCAAAGGAATAATGCACAACAGCAACCAGGAAAGATTCATGTCTTGAGACTCAGGCCTCCCCAAATGTATCCATGTGTGCAGCCACATACATATATACATCCATACCACACACACACAAATACATAAAAGACTTTTTTAATTGCAAAATGCAGAGCCCAGTGGTGGTCTGGCAGAGACCCAGAGAATAACCCTCAGGCCACAAGATAAAGCGCATCTCTTTTCTGAATATCACCATCCAACCTGGTCCATTCTCATCTCTGCACACAGTATTGGAGATGCATGGCCACTGGTGAGAAAGGAGGGATATATTCACATTCCATGGAGGACGTTAGAAATGATTTTTTATTAAATTGAAGGTATTCAGGAATCCCTGTGTACTGGCAAATACATCTTGGGACACCTCACACAAGTGCTTGGGTCCTCAGAATCTGCTGCCTTCCTCTCCAGAATGAGGTGAGGCTGTGCCCTCCTGGATCTCAGGTTTAAACAGTGGCATAAGAATTTTCTGCTTACACAGAGTGACCATAAAGTCAGAGCCTCTCCCTCTGGAAGGTGCATAGAACTAAACTCCGTCCACTCTACAGGCCCAAGTGGATCCTCTGTCTTTTGTCTTACTTAACAGATATTTACAGAGGAGCCATCCCAATAGGCACCAAATTTCCATCTGAGACTTGCTTTCATGAGAATGTAGCATTAAGAATACATGAGAACAGCTCAACTTCAGCCAATTTAAATTGTTTGGGTTATTTACAACTAACTTCCACCTCCGAGTCTCCTGTGATACTGAGCCTTGCTTCCTTAACCACCAACACCCTTCTGCCACCTCCTTCCAGTTGACAGCTTCTCACCTGAAGTCTTTACTGAAAACAAGGCCTAGGAAATCATGCACGATTCCTGTCATGTCCCCAGTGTTTTCTGGATCTAACCATTCATAACTGCACCCAAAGTTCATTGACACACAGCCTCCTTTTTTCACACTTACTCATGATGTTTAACTTCAGGTCTCCAATTATGGAATTGAGGCTATTGTTAGAGATTTGGTACAGCCTTACTCTGGGTATTTCTAGCAGAGATGGGACTATGAACTGGTCAGAGATAAGTGATGGAGAAAGACATCATCCAATCAACTGGGAGCCCAGAGAAGAGAGAGAGACTGAAAACAGGCAAAGAAAGAGATTTCTTCTTTCTCTCACTCTTCTCCTGATCTGTACAGCAGAACTCCAGCGCTCTGGTCTCCAGACGACAGAGTTTGACTGAGCATGACATCATCTACTTATTCAGAAGTCCTTAACCTTCCTAATGCTGCAAACTTTTAACACAGTTCTTAATGTTGTGGTGACCCCCAACCATAAAATTATTTCATTGCTACTTCATAAGTATAACTTGGCTACTTATGCATTTAAATATCTGATATATACAACCCTCAGGCTGAGAGCTGCTGGCTTATGTGTTTGGGAAGTTTTTACACCCAGCCTGAGCAACACTACCAGGCTCCCGGGTCTTCTGCTTGTGAATGGCCTATTAGGAGACATTTCAGCTTCTGTGGTCCCATGAAACCATCCTTTCAATAAATCCTACCTACCTGTACTGGCTAGCTTTGTGTTAACTTGACACAGCTGGAGTTATCACAGAGAAAGGAGCTTTAGTTGGGGAAATGCCCCCATGAGATCCAGCTGTGGGGCATTTCCTCAATTAGTGATCAAGGGGGAGAGGCCCCTTGTGGGTGGGACCATCTCTGGGCTGGTAGTCTTGGATTCCATAAGAAAGCAGGCTGAGCAAGCCAAGTGAAGCAAGCCAGTAAAGAACATCCCTCCATGGCTTCTGCATCAGCTCCTGCTTTCTGACCTGCTTGAGTTCCAGTCCTGCATCCTTTGGTGATCAAAAGCAGTATGGAAATGTAAGCCAAATAAACCCTTTCCTTCCCAACTTGCTTCTTGGTCATGATGTTTGTGCAGGAATAGAAACCCTGACTAAGACACTACCCATTGATCATGCTCTGCCTTAGCTCCTCCTTATCTCCTCTAGGTTGAGATATTTTGCAATTCTAATACACCCCAGCAGCCCTGGATCACAAAACAAAACTGAAGGGCGCAAATGCAGGAAAGGGATTTATAGAGGACTAGAGGCTATGGCAGGGTTAAGGATAAGAGTAATTAAAACTCATTTTATGCATGTATGAAAATATCAAAGTAGTATCCATTATTTTGTACCTCCATGAGGAATGAGCATATTTCTGAACACAGGGATGCTTGGTAACAGTACTACCTCTGACACACCTGAGAGCATGAACATTAGGAATAAAAAGGGGAATCCATGGCATGGTTCTGCTGAATAAGAAATGATCCAGGAGAAAAGTCTGCAGACGGCTGATCTCATGAGCTTCCGCTTGTTCATATGTGTACACTGGGAAGTTATCACTATTAGACTTCTAGAACACCAGAAACTATGGTTATTCTACTGCACCCTACCCCTCAAAGGTTCAGGATGTTCTTCAGAACCCCTCTAGTTAGTTCTTTAATGGGATGCATTGTTAATGATCTAAAGAAAGCTTAACACGCAATCGGTTAGTTACAGTTAGCAATCAACTGCTGTGTACATACCTCTTGGCAGATTAATTTCCTTGAGTCCCCAGATGCTCATATCAGAATAGAACCACCATTAACCCAACAGGGTCATTGTAAAGACGGAGTGCACTATGCTTCTTAACCTAAATATTATTCAAGTGTAAGTCAGTTATTCTTAAGTGTTTACATTCAGATAATCTTGAAACACTTGTTAGGTGAAAAAAAGCCCATCAATTTACCCAAATACCCTGAAAGAAATACCTATATAAGAAGAACGGTCTTTGTTTTTCCAAATGCTTCTAGAGTTAAAAATGCTGCACTTCAAAAGGGTGCATTTGGGTTACTAAAATTGGATGATGAATGTGGGGTTTTCACAGACCTGCTGGCTTGCACCTGGCACTTTCTCATTCTTTCTCAAGGTGAGATGGGGTTACATCAGAAGCATGGCCTCTTCTATGGCCGTCTGAATGACTCCAATATTGCTATGCATGCTCTGAAGCTGGAACGCAAGCAGACCTGCCTGTGCTCCCCGGGTCTGGGTGCAAGCAGACCTGCCTGTGCTTCCTGGGTCTGGGATGCAAACCGCCCATCATGCCCAGAACATGGAGAGGCACTGACGGTTTTCAACTTCTATTATGTTCTGTGAATGACAAAGGAGGCAGGCATTCAATTTCTGCCTAAAGACAGGTTTTATGAGATCATAATTCCCATTCTTAGAATGGTTCATTTTTTCCTGAATTATCAGTAGGAAGAAGTCATTTGGCTTTATTAAGCAGGTTCCCTCTGCTTTAGTCAGCCAAGTGGGTAAAATGTGCTAGGAAGATGGTGAAATCCACTGAACAATTTATCTGAAGGGGACAAAAGATCCATTCAACAGAAGCCTGAGATTACAGAACCTGTTTTCTGCTTTCCACTGATCTATAAACACAACACTTAATGACAAAACATGGGATGAGAATGTGTCTTCAATAAAGTCTCTCAAATTTTAACTTTAATTAAGTCTCTGAGCTTCACACAATGTTTTTTTAAATTACACAGGAACTTGCTATAGAACCCTAAACAGCCTGGCTATGTTTCTGCAGCCATCTTTCTGCTCCTAATGACTAAACTCTATACCACAATACATACCTTAGGTTAATTAAATCAATACAATTGTGTTGCCCATCAATTGTTCATAATGAACGGATACATTTTTATCTCTAAAATAACCATCCATGATAAACATCCACTCTCAGCCTAATATGTCACCTATTATTAGTAATGGAGAAAACAGGAGAGTAAACGACTTGGCAAAAAGAGCACATTTCTCAAACATGAGGGGTCCTCAGTATTAAACTACCTCCACTTCATGACACGCTGATGTAGTCTTAGCTTGGCAAGGTACCCTTGGATCTTGGCTACAGGATAAGAGGAAATTCTTTAAGCCACAGGAATAAGGTGGAAGCCATGTGTGAATTCAGCTTGCACCTAAGTTAAACTCATCCTTTCTGAGAGATGCTGCAGGCCTCTGGTGACAAAAAGGAACGGCAAAGCCTTTCCCTCCATAGAGCTCTGTCACCTCCAGATGGTACATCATGCAAACAGGTTTCACACAAAATCCTGTCACACATACCAATGTTCTTGGCAAGCAGGTATCAATCTGTTCCTGGAAACTGCAGACCCAGCTCTTGAACCCTCAGGAATTCCTTGAGTGCTTGGCAGAGGTGAGACAGAATCGGCAATCAAGGCAAAGAAAGAAAGAAAATGGTATCCACTGCTATACCAAGATGAGACACGCAGAAGAACAGAAGTGTGGAGCCCTCCAGCTGCTTGCACTCCTGTCCATAGAGGACCAGAGGAGCCTGATCCCACTGCAGCTATCTTGAGCAACACACACTCCACTCAGTAAAGATTTCACCATCAATGTTTGTGCACTAAGATCTAATTAAAGTGGTTGAAGATTTGGAGAGTGAACCATGAATTTTTGTTGAATGTCTTTAAAATGCTGACCATGCCTGCTATTAGAAGGTGTATTCCTTTTAGGGACACTCTAAATACTAATGAACAACCCCTCAGATACAGAGCAAAACTAGCGCACATGTGCAAATATTTTAGAGCATCTCTAATAAAATATTTCAAAGGAAAATTAGATAAGACATGTGCTCGAGGATAACTGTGCACATACAAAAGTCACAGAAGAGTTCAGAGGGGCATTCCCTAATTCACTCCCCAAATTTTCTGACTTTAGGTACCAAAGGATTAGATCCATTCCCCCCCAGCTTTAAAAGAAGCCAGCAAGATAGTTGAAGATGAAACGTTGAGTGAGCATGGACTAAGGACAGATGTATAAAGACTGTCTATTTTAAATGCTTTCTTAGTGGTGTCTAGAAATGACTCCTATGGTTGCTTTATAATTTGTGGAGCATCTGTTGAAACAACAGGCAAAAGTGGAGATGTGCATAGGGAACACAAATGCCCAGGCATCATTTAGAGGTGGGCTCTAGTCTTGGATTCTATCCCCAAATGAATCTATCGACTTAATCCCATCCCATGACAAAATGTGGTACCACACGCAAGAAAGCTGAAATGCACCACATTATATAAGCAAAAGGTTTCATTGGAAATAAGGAATTTCTCTGTATTTTACAATGCCCATGCTCAAGTGGATATAATTTGTGCTGGAAAGAACATTGCTGGCTGCATTTGGTCCTGATAACTGTTTACCAGAGACAACTTATTTCTGAGAAATATCCATTTGAAACTTCATCTTCTCTCTTGGAGCCCATGCTACCAACACCATGACTGAGGTGCATAATTGTTTCACTTTGTGCCTCTTAGTCATTCATCGAGCATTTGCCAAGTCCTTCCATGTGGAACACTGTGAAGTCTGCAGACCCGAGAAGCCTGCAAAGAAAAGCGGGACATAGTTCTAGTTCTCAAAGGGTTTTAATTCTGATTTAATATTAAAATCAGAATTGTTGGCTATAAGGGGTGATGAATGGGTCAATTCAAATGAATGTCTTAAGACAAAAACGAGGCTGAAAAAGATGAATCACTGGGAACTAGGTTGATTGAATTTTAGAGTAACGCGTGCTTCTTACAGACAGTCTGGTGGGGTACAAAGCTAGCTCAGACACTGTGTGGGCAAGACAACACTACCATTCTAAGAGGGTTCAGGCATGACTTATAAGTAGGGAAGGACATTTGCTTATCTGGAAAATCATATGTCCAGACATAAAGTGTAGTGACAAGAAACAATGAGAAAAAATGAGGGCATGACCTTGTGTAGAGCCTGAAGACATGAGTGGACTTTATGTTTTCTTCTGTCTGTAAGGGTGGCATTGAAAGCTTTTAAATGATGAGTGTTCATCATAAATGCAAAATCTGAGGAGAGTGATCTTCATTCAGAGTGAGTGCCTTGGAAGAGAGAAAGGCTGAAAGCAGGACAACCCATGGGAAATTATTTCAGTTGTGTAAGCAAGAAGTGATGTGGGTCTGGAAAACCAAAGTGAACTGGAAAGACTAGAAATAAAGTTGTTCTATTCATTTTGTGGAGAAGGGAGAAAAGTACAACTACCATAGAAAAATAGCTTTGGCAGGTGCCTTATATAATAGATTGTCCTTCACTTATTTTCCCCATGGATTTTTGCTTTAACTGACCACCGAATAATTGCTTTGGCACTAAGCAATTTATCATCTTCCTAAGTCCAGACCAGAAGACATGAACTGGAAGGATTTTAGAAATATTGGGCTTAGTGGACTGCAAGATATCATTGCTGCTAACCTTCTGCTCCTATCTGATATTACCTCCACATTTCACCAGCAAAGAATGCTAACAAATCACAGTTGAAACTACGGATAAACTTTAAACTCTTAAACTCACTGCATAATTGAATAGTATGCTGCTTACTAAATTCTGATGGAGTGCAAGGTATTTATTACACATTTCTTATTTATAAATTAAAATTATCAAAATAACCATGTACTAATTATACATATATGGATTCAATTTAGCAATGTTCATAGTAGTGACATGTATTAAAAGATTCCTGTTTTGAGGTCTTCCCACAAGGTTGTCCTATCTCCAGATCTCAGAATAACAAGATCTATGCAGCATTCAACATCCCCAAGGTTATACCATCTGTGACTACAATTATATAACTTATTTAAAGTAATGCCTTCTGGTTTCTGTTCCAGTATATAATGAGCCTGGATGTTACCACTCCATTTTAACAGCAATTAGAAGTCAAAATGTATACTGCAATAATGACAAGAGTGGCAAGATATGCCTGGGGGTGCAATAATGGCACAAATTTTATGGGAACAACCAATTGCTCTCCAATCAATTGGATTGAAGGAGGAAACATATGCCTAAAACTGTAAGTCTGACTAGAACTCATTGGGGGGATGGACTAGGCCCCCAAGGTTGGACCTATTTTTTTTTATTTTGCTAACTGGACATAGTTTCAAACAACTACCCAAATACATATATCTCCATCCATATTTAAGTGCAGTTCTCAAATGTCATGAGATAAATTCCTCTGTGCAGTCAATGGGTATTAGTTCAGAAATTCACAACATGTCCACGTGTGGAAAATAACTTACTATGGAGTGCAGTTCTCAGATACAAATGGGACACACCCCTCTCCACAGCAGCTCAGCAACCATAACAGAAAAGAGGCAGAAAGATAAGAATCGAATCAGAGGTTAAGAAGGACCAGAGCAAAGCAGAGGCTGACAGAACCATTGCATTAGTAAACTCCCAGCAGCAGCTGTGGTTTCCTGCACACGATCAAGACAGTCAACATTTTACCATGTAGTGAAAAGGGCTTCATCAGCCCTACACCTAGCTAAATTGCTAAGGACAGCGGATGACATCTTGAGAGAAAGAGTCAGTTTTCCTTAGAAATGTGGTTCCTGGTTGGTCAACCATATTCCAGTGGATAGCGCCACACCCAGATATATGTAGGCAACATAAATTGAAGTTTTGATGGTTTATTAAATTTTTAAGAGGACATAAAGTTGGGCAAGTAGGAAGGTGGAGTGGATCTGGGAATATCGATGGGGAGAAAATGGGGTGAGTATAATCAAAATACATTGTTTGAAATTCCCAATGAATTCATAAGAATATTTATTTTAATTCCTAACAAAAAGTGGTTGGTTATTCTCCTAATGTCCATGTCACTTCTGCGCCAATGGATATGTCTTGCAGGCAACTCACTTACAGCTCACAGGGTTCATAGCTGGATGTGATTGGTGATTGCTTTTCTCCCCCAGTAGCATGCTCTAGCACTATGAACACTAGCCAGCGGAGAAGAGGCTTCCAGATGAGCACCAATGAGATTTGTCCATGTTCTACGTCATAAGTTATGTGGTGTCATCAACAATAAGAACTTAAGCATCAGATTGTGAAAGAAAATCAACAGCATGGCCAAGTTGCAGCGTTTATCAGGGCACAGTCACAATCAAAAGCAAAATCAGACTCCAACCACCCAATGTCTGGAATTCAACTCACGATCTTCTGGGCTCCTCCAAGGGCTTGGGTCACTTCTCCAGCCATGCCCTTTGTAGCACACACGTTGTCTTCTAGGCTCCAGCTGCCTGTACTCCACTGCTGCTGCTGTTCTCAATGGTCATCTCATGGTACTGGCATCTCCAAAATAATGCTGTCTTCCACTGTAACTAGGCTTCAACACTAGCCTCTCATAGGCTCTCTTCATGGTGCCAAGCCTCAACTCCTTTGCATGACCCCTTCAGACCTGGGCCATCAATTGTAAATGAGGATGCACCTTCACCAAGAGCCTTCCATGGCCTCTCACAGTGCCGAGCCTCAGTTGCTCTGCATGACCGCTTCATGCCTTCAAAACCAGTACCACCTGGGTAACTCTTACACATTACTAAGTCCAGCCATAGCATAAGGTACAACCTTGGCTATCTCTGGAACACAGCTTCTGTGCTCTCAGAAAACACTTCCCAGAAGATATCACCTAAACAATGCTGGTCTCTTCTTAATCACAGCTAATTTCTTAACTCCAGTTAACCAGTATCAATAGTCCTAGTAATGCAAAGTTTTTGCTTTAGTAGTTCTGGTATCTTGTAAATCACAGCTGATTCTTCAAAACAGCAATGGCCTTGATGAGAGTCTTTAATCTTTCCTCTGAAATTACACAAGCCAGGCCTCCATCTTCTGCACTGTTCTCAGCATTGTTTTCCAAGCTCAGACACAACATCCCACAGAGCTCTTAACACCAAATTGATATTCTAGCCCAAAGTTCCAAAGTCCTTCCACAGTCCTCCCGAAAACATGGTCAGGTTGTCACAGGAATACCCCACTATGCTGGTACCAATTTGTCTTAGTCGGGGTTTCTATTCCCAGACAAAACATCATGACCAAGAAGCAAGTTGGGGAGGAAAGGGTTTATTCACCTTACACTTCCACACTGCTGTTGATCACCAAAGGATGTCAGGACTGGAACTCAAGCAGGTCAGGAAGCAGGAGCTGATGCAGAGGCCATGGAAGGATGTTACTTACTGGCTTGCTTCCCCTGGCTTGCTCAGCCTGCTCTCTTATAGAATCCAAGTCTACCAGCCCAGGATGGCAGACCCACAATGGGCTGGGCCCTTCCCCCTTGATCACTAATTGAGAAAATGCCCCACAGCTGGATCTCATGGAGGCATTTCCCCAACTGAAGCTCCTTTCTCTGTGATAACTCCAGCTGTGTCAAGTTGACACAGAACTAGCCAGTACAGTAACATAATGTCTAGTTGAGGCATTATTTCCCCAGTGATATGTTAATTATAATAAATTCCTTTTATATGTATATATTTTGTAAAGCTTATAACTAGTAGATTTCCATATGGGTTTTGAAAAGACTTTTAGCATTAGTTATATATAGTCCCCACATTCCTTCTTCTAGCCTGTCCTCCTATCCTCCACTCCCTTAATATTCCTGTCCTAGTTTCCACTTTATCTATTTTCTGTTTTGGTTATGGTTTGGGGTGTTGGGGTTTTTATTTTAATTTATTTTGGTTTGGTTTGATGTACTGGCTGGTTTTATGTGTCAACTTGACACAGGCTGGAATAATCACAGAGAAAGGAGTTCAGTTGGGGAAATGCCTCCATAAGATCCAGCTGTAAGGCATTTTCTCAATTAGTGATCAAGGGGGGAAGGGCCCATTGTGGGTGGTACCATCCCTGGTTTGGTAGTCTTGGGTTCTATAAGAAAGCAAGCTGAGCAAGCCGGGGAAGCAAGACAGTAAGTAACATCCCTCCATGGCCTCTGCATCAGCTCCTGCTTCCAGACCTGCTTAAGTTCCAGTCCTGACTCCCTTTAGTGATGAACAGCAACATGGAAGTGTAAGCTGAATCAACCCTTTCCTCTCTAACTTGCTTCTTGGTCATGATGTTTGTGCAGGAATAGAACCCCTGACTAAGACATTTGGTTTGGGGGGTTGTTCGTTTGTCTTTAGAGATATGGTTTCTCTTTGTATCTCTGGCTTTCCTAGAATTTTTTCTTTAGACCAAGCTGATGTTGAACACAGAGATCCATCCTCCTGCCTCGCCTTCCCAAGCGCTGGGATTCGAGGCATGTGCTACTGAGTCCTGCCGCCCTTCTATCTCTTTACGACATTGCAGTCTCTGTCCCCTTTCCTGGAAGATCCCCTCCTCATCCCTTGTCCATGGTTAGCTACTGGAACTTTTTGGTTATTGACATGGAAATATATACAACGAAAGCAGAAAAATCTGGCATTCACATATAGGAGAAAATGTTCAATGGTTGGACTTCCAGGTCTGGGTTACACATTCCGAATGATTGTTTCTAGGTCCATCCTCTTACTGTAAATTTAATAATTTCATAACAGCTGGGTAATATTCTGTTATATAAATGTACCACATTTTTACTATCCACTCATCAGATAACAGACATTGTGCTGCTCAATTTGACACAACCTAGACATATAAGGGAAGAAGGAATTTTACCTGAGAAAAGGTCTTGTTAAGATTCTCTGTAGGCAAGACTGTATAGTATTTATTTAATAAGTGATGGTTATGGAAGGGTCTAACTCATTATGGGTAGTGTCATCTATTACAATGGATGGGTAGTCTTGAAATACATAAGAAGGCATGCCAATGAAGCCATAAAGGTCAAGCGAGTAAGCAGTAGTCTGCCATGACCTCTGCATCAGTTGCTGCCTCCAGGTTCCTCCCTGCCTTCCCTGGATGATAGACTTCAAAACATGAGATGAATAAATCCTTTCTCCCCAAGCTACTTGTGGTCTTGATGTTTTATCAGAGAAATAGAAACTCCAATGAAGATAGACATCTCAGTTGTTTCCAACTTCTGGTTATTATGAGTAGGACAGTGGAAATGACTAAGAATCTTTGTCATGAGACAGAGACTTTGGGAATGCCCAAACCAAAAGTGGTGCAGCTGGGTCTTGTAGTAGATGAATTTTCAGTTCTGAAGGGACCAATCATGACTATGGTGAGAAAAAAAAATCAAGGGAAAATCCCATTCACAATAACCTAAAAAATATTGTAAGAAATAACTAGGAAGATAAAAGATACCTGCAATAACAATTTTTAAAAACTGAAAATTAAGAAGAAATTAGATGAAAATATACCCATGATCATAAGCCAGAGAAGTTAATACTATGAAAATATCCATGTTACTGAAGGAAATTAATAAATTTGGTCTATTTCTCATTAAAATTTCAATGACATTCTTCACAAAAGAAACATTTTAAAATCCTATAATAAATATGAAACAAAATCTCTAAATATCTAAACGAGTGCTAATCAAAATAAGCAAACCATATTTCATTTCAAATTATAATGCAGATCTATTGTCACCAAAATAGCATGACATTGGCAGAAAAATGTACACCAACTGAATAAAAGAAAGGACACAGAACTAAAGCTATGCAGATGTCACTACTTGATTTTTTTTTTTTTTTACCAAAACACATTAGAAAAAAAGGCGGCTTCATCAACAAATGAATTTCCACACACTGAAGAATAAAACTAGACTCTATCTCTCACCCTGTTCAAGCAACAGTATCCCAAAGGGACCAAAGGTCTGAATGTAACCTGAGACTCTGGCAACTCTGAAATTCCTAGGAGAAACTCTTTGATAGGCATAGATGTTTAAAGCAGGGTTCTCAACAGCTCACAAAAATAAATAGATAGATAGATAGATAGATAGATAGATAGATAGATAGATAGATAGACAAATAAATATAAGTAGGAAATGACAAATAGGAGTGTGTGAAATTAAAATTTTAAAATTCATAGCAAATAATTAGCTTATTTGCTATGAATTAACAAAGGATGGGAAAAATCTTTGCCAGCTATTCATCTGTCAGGGGATGTCCAAAATATAAAAAGAATCCCAAAAAATTAACATCATGAAAATACAATCAATAAAAGGATCAGTAATTGAATGAATAGTTCTCAAACATAGAACATCCAGTCAGTATTACGTGAAGGCAGTATGAGTATTCTTAGCTATTAGTTATAAACAAACTGTGCTTCCATCAAAGGCTTTAAAGAATGAAAACTCTAACAGGGATAGAAGAAAATATAAGGAACTTAGGTAAAGATACATAGGCAAGGGAAGAGGAAGAAGAAGAAGAAGAAGAAGAAGAAGAAGAAGAAGAAGAAGAAGAAGAAGAAGAAGAAGAAGAAGAAGAAGAAGAAGAAGAAGAGGAGGAGGA
>NC_034600.1:76127482-76154091 GCF_900095145.1 Mus pahari | reverse complement strand
ACACACAATACCCTACCTTCCTTGTCAACTTTCCGAAGAAGAAGAAGAAGAAGAAGAAGAAGAAGAAGAAGAAGAAGAAGAAGAAGAAGAAGAAGAAGAAGAAGAAGAAGAAGAAGAAGAAGAAAATCCCAGCAGCTGAAAGACATAATTAGAACTGACAAATGGCATTACAGGAATCTTAGAAGTATTGACATAGAAAAGGAAGCAACCAGTACAGAGAGAGCAACATGACGGAAGAAAATCTATGCTAGCTGTGTATCTGACTTAAGATCCATATTCAGAATACATACGAACTTTTAAAAAAAAAAGGAAGAAAAAAAAGAAAGAAACACTGCCAAACCTCTCCTAACCAATTAGGAAATGGGCTATTCAATCAGTATATGGGCCAATGAGCAGAAAGCTTTTAAAAGAGTACAAATGGCCTATAAACATATAGAAAATATTCAACATCTTTTTAAAATTAATTTATTTATTTACATCCCACCCACTGTTCTCCTCTTGGTGCCCCCTCCTGGATGCTACCCCTCTTCCTCCTCTCTCTTGCCTCTGAGAGGGCGGGACCCCTCTGGGTATCCCCTCACCCTGGCTCATCAAATCTCTGTAGGACTAGGCACATGCTACCACATTGATGCCAGACAAGGCACCATCTGCTACATATGTGCCAGGGGCTGCAGTTCAGCCCATGTCTGCTCTTCGGTTGGTGGATCGGACCCTGAGACCCTAATAGTGGAGACATGACCCTGTAAAGGCCACCTGCTATAGCCAGGCAAGACTGCCTGTAGAGAGATAAGGATACCAACCCATCAACAAAACTTTTGACTCCAAATATGTCCTATCTAAAACAAAAGCAGGGACAAATAACTGGCCCAATTAGAGACTTATCCCATGGGCAAGCACCAACCCCTGACACAATTAATGATATTTTGTTATGCTTCCAGAAAGGAGCCTAGCACAACTGTCCTCTGAGAGGCTCTGCCCAGCAGCTGACTGAAACAGATGCAGAGAACCACAGCCAAACATTGGATGGAAGTCAGGGACCCTTAAGGAAGAATTGGGGGAAGGGGATAGGAACCCCACAGGAAGACCAGTAGTGCCAATAGTCAATGTGTTTAGCCATCAGGGAAATAAATTAAAACTACACTGAGAGTCCATCTCACCTTAGTCAAAATGGCTATCATAATGAAAACAACAAATGCTAATGAGGAGTAAGAAAATGTGAAATTCTGTACAGTGCTGGTAGAAGCATAAATTAGTTAAGCCAATAAAAAACCAGTAGGGTGGCTCTTCACAAACTACCTATGTCCCAGATCCCTACTTCTTAGTATGTATCCAAATGACCCTTAAATCATCATACCCTCCAAATACATGAACATATACAGTCAGGACACCACCATTCATGATAGCCATGATAGGAAATGAAAGACACGATGGTGCTTGCATACAAATACAAAGTGTGATTTGTATACACAATAGAATTTTGTTCAGACATATAGAAGAATGTAATTCTGTCATTTGCTGACACAACCAGAGATTATACTATGCCAAATAAGCCAGACTCAGAAGGACACTGTATTTTCTCTATTTTGTGCATCATTTTATATAAATTGCATATGCAATACACATACAATGATATGATATGATATAATATGGTATGATATGAGAGCAGAAGGTAATCCAAGAAGAATGAGGAGGTTAGTGGGAGAGGGAACAATGTAGATAAAAAGGGAGGGTATGGGGGAGGTAAATATGCTGAGAATACATGATACTTTAAAGAAATAATTTTCTTTAACTCCAGCAATGTAAACAAGAAATGTTCACCAAATTTTAAAAAGAAAATGTAGCTCAAAATCTATAGGATACAATGAAAGCATTGCATAAACGAAAGTTTATAGCAGTGAACTTGTTTGTGAGAAAAGGAGAGAGATCTAAAGTCAACCGTCTAAATGCCTGTCTTGGGAAACTAGAAAAAGAGCCGAGAAAATCCAGAGCAATCAGAGGAAAAGCAAGAGCAAGATGCAGGGCCGAAGTCAGTGACCCAGAGGCAGGAGACCAAGAGACAAACTCAACAGGCTGAGAAGTAAGAGAAGATACAAACATCACAACTGAAAGAAGAAACACTGACGGATCTCATGAACTTAGAAATAATAATAAAACAATATTCTAAACTCACTGACCTCAAATATAACTCAGAATGTTCTTCCTTGAAATTTACAATCTGTCAAGACACATAAGAAATATACAAGTTAAGCAAACATGTGCACTTATAAAGAATAGAATTAATAATTAATAACCATCAAAACTGAAATCACTAGATCTAGATAAATTCACTAGTAAATTCTACTAAACATTAAAGAATAAAATCAATTTTTACACAATTGTTTTTAGATTATAATCACACATCAGATATTTCCTAACTCATAATACCAACATTTTCTTAATACTGAGCTCCACATAGTCATAAGAGAGAGCCAGCTCCCTCAAGGTGTCTTCTGACCTCTACATGCATACAATAGCATATGTATACCCCAATACATATACATTAATAATAACAAATGCAATAAAATTTTAAAAATAATTATACAGCATGACCAAACACCTTAGTTCATTTAAAAATCTCTGTATGAAGCACTTCATACCAACATACAAAAGAAAAGGAATCCCATTAACATTTCAAGGAACGAAGAATTATTACCGAGGAATCACAAAATCGAGTCAGACACAGCTAGATCACTATCCAAACAGTGAGAACTAGAAATCCTGACTTTGCTGAGAGTGTGGAGTAACTGGGTCCCTAAGCATAGAGAGTAGACTACAAATAGCAAGCCCTGGCAGTGACTTGGGAGTTTCATATAAAAAAAGAAAACATATCACATTCTACGTTATCCACCAATTGCACTCTCTGGCATTTATCTAAAGGCATTGAAAATGTTTCCATGAGAATATTTATAACAGCTTTATCTATAACTGCCCAATTTTGGAACCAACTAAGATATCTTCACTAAGTGAATGGATAAATAAACTGCTACATACAGACAATGGAATATAATTTGGCACTAAAGACGGCAAACTATCAAGCCAATAAATAAATGGGAGAACCTTACAGGCTTATTGTGAAATGAAAGAAAACAATCCGAAATGGCTACCCACTGCACAGCAGCATTGGCATTGCATTTAGAAAAGGAAAATCAGTGGAAAGAGGACAATTGATAGTAGAAATAATAGATTTTTCAGGGCAAGGAAACTACTCTATGTGATCCTCTAGTGGAGCATGCATGCCTTTGTACATTTCTCAAGGTTGGTAGAATATACATCATTAAAGGCAATGACTAATGTGATTGTAGGACTACGGGTAGCAGTGAAGTGACAATGTTGACTTGGGAGTAAAGTGAGACATTTGAGGCTGTGTGTTTGTAGGTGTGTTAGGGTTAGGATAATTTTAATTTTTTGTACTTTCTGCTTAACATTGCCGGGGGGGGGGGATCTTCTCTGAAAAATCATGGGCCCTAGGAGTGAACCTACTACTACAGCTTTGCTAAACTGACTTAGTGTCAAACCTTTCCAACATGGCTGCTCACCAACACATGCTGGGAAAGAAATAGACTAGAAGCAACATGGAAGACGCATCCATCTTAAAAGTGATCTCGCAACACCTTTGCTGTATCACATAGGTAACAATCAAGCCATGGGTGTCATCCACACTGGAAGAGAGGCGAAGAACACAAGGATATAAGCACCAGAGTTCCAAGGTGAAAAGCAGCCAGAGAGGCCATGGGAGATAGAGCCAGACACAGAAAAATCACAACTCTGTGCAGGAAACCAACAGACTCCATTTCTGTACAGATTTTTGTGAGATCTTTCACGGCGATTTCACAGTGAAGGTAAAAGCTCAACGCTACTCTTTGACTTTTGTGGATTTCTACAAGTTCCCAAAGTTGCGGAACAAAACAAGATGGCTGACACAGCGCTGACTAACCAATTGGGAGCTCTTTCTTTTTTTATTTTTATTTTTTTAAGATCTATTTATTATATCTTAAGTACACTGCAGCTGTCTTCAGACACCCCAGAAGAGGGGGTTCAGATCTCATTATGGATGGTTGAAATACTGTCTGCCCTGCCTGCAGCAGTCCTTCAAAGGAGGCCATGAATTTCAGAGAGAATGGGGGCTGTGGTATGTGGGCTGGAGGGAGGGAGAGACAGATGAGGGGAGAGCTATTGCGTTTAATCTAAAAAGAAGCAACAATGGCGACTCTTAAGTACAACTTTCCTGGCCTCTTTTCAAGTTACCTAGAGCATATGCATTTCATCCTGGATGTGGCAAATCATTTAGCAGACTGAGTTTCAGACCTTTGATCCACAACTTGATGCCATCCCGCAGAGTTCATGAACAGACGATGCTTCAGAATTTTCTTCTGCAAAATTGAATTTAAATACCTGCATCATAGAAATGTTTTCAAATGATATGAGCCATGGACCTAAAATTTATAGTAAATGTTTATTTTTCCCATTCTAATTTTTTTCTTGCTTCTTTTCTTTCTGACCTCATCCCACTATTATTATTATCATTATATCATTACTACTACTACTACTACTACTACTACTACTACTACTACTACTACTACTAGAACTACCAGATAAGAAAGCAACACTCATCATTAGCAGCATGCCGTATTACAGTCCCAGAGGTTAGAAGTCAAAGTCCAAGATGTGGGGCGGGTAGGTTGCATCTGAGTCCATGGGTGCTATTTACAATCTCACCAAGCTCACACAGCTACCCCAATGGTTGTTTATGTTGATCACACATTGGCTGTTTTTCTATGTCCAAATTTTCCTTCTTCATAAGGATGTCAGACATTGGCTTAGAGCAACCCTTACAGTTCTAACTAGTTACGTCTGTGATGGCTTTATTTCAAATGAAGTAATGTACTGAGGTCAGGAGAGTTAGAACTTCAACAAATGATTTCTTTTTTTAATAATTGACAATCGTGACACAACGCAATTCATAATAGATATATAAGGAATAAAAACATGCTTCTTGCTCATTTATTCAGTTCTTTAAAATGCACTATCTTGCTCTCCTAAATGCAAACACAGCTAATCATAAAAATGATATCAGAGCTAATTGCAGCTACCAGCTCGCAGTCACTGGCACTTTTGTACCCAGTGGTGTTAAGTGGATTTACATGTTTAACCTTCAAAACAACTGTTATGTGATAGAGGGGATCCCTCGGTGGGTAAAACATGCAAATATAAACATGTGGAACATAATTCAGGGTTCCATACCCCCATGTAAGTGCACAACAGGCATGGCAGCCAGCCTCTAATTCCATCGCTCAGGGAGAAGAGACAGGCATTCCCAAACAAGATGGCTAGATAGACTATCTGAACTGGTGATCTTTGGGCTCAAATGAGAGACCCTGCCTTGATATATAACTTAGAAAGAAGCAGAGGAAAACACCCCGTGCCAAGCATGGGCCTCCACACATATACAACCCTGCATGTATATACACACCCCCACACATGCATACACTTATACACATAAACAAAAGCCTGTTGAGTATACTCTCGGCTTCCCCAATTTCCATAGGAAAAACTAGGGACAGAGAGTTTATAAAGAGAGAGAGAGAGAGAGAGAGTTCCACAAGGAAAGCAGGCAAACAGATGTTTCTTGAAAGCTCTGGAAATTTGCTCCAGTGTCTGTGGCTTCCTCTAAACCTTGTGACTTTTGCAGAGGATGTGAACAGACTTTTAGCGTCTCTGAAAGACCATCTTAAGATTCTCATTTGCACATGGGGAGTGTTTAAAAAGCATATTCTTTCAAGCTATCGTGCCCCCTAGGAAAGGGGACTTGGGGAAGATGAAAAGAAAAATGAGGGAGAAAATTTGACTGTCACTGCTACAGAATGAGCAGTTGCTTTAGGCTGCTATATTGTAGCCGAATTTTGCTACTATGTAGCAACAGTTCCCTGGATTCTGCTTTGGGTCAAGGGACAAGTCAGGGGCTTTCCAAAAGTGCTGCACTTGCAAAGCTGTCTACTGCAGAAAGATCAGGAAGACACAGGTTAACAGTCAAGCACATCCAGAGACTTCGAAGACCTGGAAGAAGATGGTAATAATCATTATATGAATGGGTAGGGGTGGGGTCTCTGGTAATAAACCACAGGCAGAACCTTCCAGGCAGGAGAGGGACGCAGCCCCTAAGCATGCCGCTTCTTCCCAGGTTTTGACTTTCAGAAATCTATCCTGTAGTTTTGATGGCTTTCAGCTGAGACTGCCTTGTGATTTCCATTCTCCAACATAATTCTGTTTCCTTATCTCAGCTGGAGAATCAAATAGCATATTAATATAATACATTGCATGAGATTTCACCTAGAGCATGTAATAAAAGCTACTTTCCAACCTTTCCAGCCGGGGCTGAAATAAAGTTAATCTAATTCAATATGTCATTAGTAAAAGTTGTCCTATGGACCGATTGCTATTTAGGGATGGAGGATGGGAGAGAATTTGAAGGGTAATTTAAAGGTCAGTTTGATTGAAAGCAAATTCAAGTGTAGCAACCAATTTCACTGCGTTTACTATACATCTCCATGATGAATGCAAGGCAGGAAACCCAACCTTTACATTTTCTATGTATAATTGATGAGCGGCTTCTAGTGGGGTTGGAAAAAGGAGATAAGAGTCATGATCACAGAGGACCAGCTCACTCGAGCAGCATCAAACCTAGAAGGCAGTTTTAATGATCCCAAATGTTGACAACCACACTTGTGCATTCTGGAGATCTGCAGTTTTCAAGACATGAGATAAAGCTCAATTAGAGAAGAGGCAAAAGAGACGAACAATACAGTGGTGCTTTAAACTATTAAAGCCAATTGTGCACATGCATAGCACCTGCAGTGGCACTGTCAGGTTGCTAAGGAGGAAGCAGGCATGCCCTCCCATGCTCTTCAGATCAGGATCTGCCCACAAAATTCACTCCAGTGGGGCAGCCGCAGTGAAGAATTCCAATCATAGAAGTAGCCTTGCCCAACACTGGGCATAGCTCCTCTCCTTCTGCAAGAGAATCCTGAGCTTGGAGTGCTGTTGTCTCTTAGTCCCCCTGGCTCCCTGCCCCTTGATCCTTAAAGAGAAAATGGCCTCAAGAGGACTGAAATGGACCACATATGTCTTATCACAATAAAGACACCCCTTTCTGGATCCAAACCTCTGGAGAAATGCCACACTCAGTCTCCTGAGAAAATTCCTACTTCTACAAATCTCCCACCCCCACCCTTACCCCCACCACCACCACCACCACCACCCCCCCGGCCCTGCTGACAAGTGCCTTGCTTGGAATGAGTAAGTTACCTGGAAGCTTTCTACATCCTCTGACTCCAAGACAGCTCTGTGCCAGAGGACTCTTGTAGCACCCTTTCCAGTCTGAGAGGGTCGCTTCCTCCTAAAAGATGGGGGTCCTGTAAAAATGGTTTATCTGCCTGCCCTTAAAGGCAAAGCAATTTGGCCATAAAGATGAAAACATACCAAAAAAAAAGGGGGGGAGGGGAAGGAGTCATCTCTGTTAAATAACCTAGGAGGTAACCAAAGCAATCGCATTGCCAATTTGAATGTAGCAGATCTCGGCTTAAGCCAGGAAAACTGCAGTAAGAAATTCATTGAGCTTGACAGCAATCTTGTGAGGCCATTTTGGCCAAAGCTATTCTGCCTAACCCTGCCAACTTCCAGAGGAGATGCCTCAAACCTCTATCCACTGAGTGGCTCCAGAACATAACAGAGTTGCTACCTGGAAATTTGCCAACTTAAGTCCCTCTGGCAGAGGGTGCAAATGTCCTGGTGAGAGACAGAATGTAGCTCCAAATTCCTGGAACCTTCTATCAAACAAGGCAACCCTGGTCCTTCTGTAGCAAGGCAGGACTTCCTTCCAGCAGAGGGAGGGAAACATCAATCCACCCACAAGACCTTCATCCCAAAAGTTGTCTTCCCTACAAGATGTGCAGAGAGAAGCAGAGCAGAGACTGGGGGAGCAGCCAAGCAATGACTGCCATAACTTGAGACCCATCCCATGTGAACACGCCAACCCCTGACACGATTGAGGATACTCTAATGTTCTTGCAGAGAGGAACCTCCATAGCTGTATCCTGTGAGGTTTCATCCAGCAGTGGATTGAGGCAGATGCGGAAACCCACAACCATCATCAGGTGGGGCCTGGGGAACCTTGGGGAGAATATAGTTGTGGGGATATAATTCAGCAAAAGCCAAAGGGGTCAAGGACACCATGGGGGGACCCTACTGAGTCAACCAGCAGAAGCTGGACCTAGGCCACCTACGCGTTTATTGCAAATGTGCAGCTTGGTCTTCATGTGGGTCCCCTAACACGTGGAGCGGTGGATGTCTTGGTCTCTGTTCCCAGCCACTGGATCCACTTCGCCTACCTGGACTGCCTGACTGGACCTCAGAGGAGGAGAATCTGCCTAGTCCTGGGGGTCTCCCCTTTCTCTGAGGGGAAGGGGAAGGGGCAACAGGTGGAGGGCTTTGTAATGGTGGGACTAGGTGTTCCAGGATAAGGTGGTACCCAAGGGGGTCTCCCCTTTCTCTGAGGAGAAAGGGAAGGGGCAACAGGTGGAGGGCTTTGTAATGGTGGGACTGGGAAGAGAGGAGGGAGGGGAGTGTGATTAGGATACAAAGTAAATGGAAACAAACAAATATTAGAGAAAAAAGAAATGACATGATGCTTCAATATCTTTGTTAATAAAATGCTGTCATATCAAGATTTTTTTCACCCTGCTACAATGAATTTTCAAGGCTTCTTGTTATAAAATAACATAAGCTTACTTATTACCTGCAGCTGAAAAGAACACCTGGAAAAAACTGGAGGGGGAAAAAAAAACAAAGAAATGATGGGCCAGCCCGAAGACCCCAATCTACCACACGCTGATGTCTTAGCATTTCACCAAAGATTTATTTACGAAGGCTGGGGCTACAGCTCGGTCGGCATGGCTTTGTGTAGCAAGTGTGACCTGGATTCGTTCAGTCCTAGTACAGCTAAGGGCAGGGTTTACTCACAATATGAGGAAAGAAAAATGGGGATGTGATAGGTGTCCCCTGATCTACATAACAGCAAATACCCAGAGCCCCTCCTAGCAGCAAATACCAACGGAAACTGAGAGATTGTGTTGCCTGCTTCTTACTCAGAGAAGGCATGGATGCAGAAGAGGGAGAGACACGGATTTAAAGATTGATTTGGCCTTGATTAAGATAAAAAGAAATGTCAACATCCATTTGCTGCCTTTGATGGAATATTCCCATGAGGGGAACTGGCCAAAAGGTTAACAGGGACTTCTGTGCATGTATTTTTAATTTTTAGTATATATATGAATCTACAGTCATTCTAAAATGAAAAGTTTAAAATAACATAATTAAGGAAAAGAAACTCTATTTACAGAGCCCTGCAAGGCCAGGCTCCTAGAAACCAGGAAGGGCAGTGCCACCCCTCTATATCAGCATAGGTGGCTGTTGTGGTGACAGATAGCAGGGTAGCAGGCAGAGGAAAGTCACCTACTTCACCTACTGGAGCACAGTGAAGAATAGGGTATGTTACAGAAGAAGGAAATGTCTCATATTCAAGCCTGTGAAAGACCTGTCTCTTGCTACATTTTCTAAAGAGAATAAAGATATTTTCACAAGTAATTTGGTCTTGAACCATATAATTCATACTTAAAAGTTCAATGCACTAAAAAAATGCATTGTTCATTAAATGCACAGATATTTATTATGAGACAGCTAATTTACTTATTTGACTTAAGTCACGTCTACCACTTTGCCTTAACTATCCCATAATGTAGGAGTCATGTGGTTCTCATATTGTGTCTCTACCGAGGGATAGTCTCTTGGCATCTGCTTTCTCCCCACTGGCTGGTGCAAGATAAATGATTCATCCAGCTGATACAAATATGATACTACTCGAAGTGTGCTGCTTTGTGAAATATCTCCAGCTGTCAGTCAAACGAGAATTGATGGTGGGGCTGAAGATGAGAATCTCACAAACACTGTAGCTCTTCTCAGGCTGCAAAGCAATGGCCTCCGGCAGACACTCTTGTGGCTTGGGGGGCTCAGCAATGAACCCAGATGTCCTGACTTTGCCAATTCTCAGGAGAGACAACAAAAAGCACAAATGCAGCAGTGGAAACCATTTAGAGTAGGCTCAAAACTACAAGGAAATAAAACAAGAGAAAGCGGCAGAGACCGGTGGTGTGTAGGGGCCAGGGTTGGAAGGTCTCACTAGAGTTGAGACCCCAAAAGCAACCAGGGGCCAGCTAAGAGAAAGAACTCCCCACAGAGGGGACAGCAGTGACTCTAAAATAAAAACCAGTTTGATTTTGGTAAGAGATGAACTCAGAGAAAAAGGCAAGGGCGAGACTATTACAGCTGCCTATGTGGTGAGTCGGACACATGGGAGGGGTGAAGACCCAGGCGCACACACAGGGAGCATCACTACTGAGCTAGGGAGAAGAGCTGCATCTGCCTCAGATTTATTCAATTGTAGTTACCCATGAGAAACAATGAAACAATTCTGTCCTCAGGCTTTGGGGCCAAGGTGCAGATTCCTCCACTCTGACTACGGCATATACTCTGGCTCTGACCTTTCCTTCTCTCATGAATGTGGGAAATTTTCATCCCTGAGAACGTATCTTCCATCCCCTACATCTTCCTATATAATTCCCACAGCAGCTGTAACAAATTGTCACGATGACAAGAGGTTTGAAACAACACTAATTTGTTTTCTTATAATTCTGGGTGTCGGAAGTCAAAAAACAATGCCCCCCACTGGGCTGAAATCAATCTGACAGGAGAGCCAGTCTCCTCCCTCCCGGGAGCTCTAGCAAGGATATGTTTCTTGCCCTTTCCAGATCCTCAAGGCAGCCCACATTCCTTAACCCTCTGTCTCCTCAAAGCCAGCAATCCCATCACATCTCACATCCGCTGAGTCTGTCATCACAAGACCTCCTCCAGCTCCAAATGTCCTTTTCCTCTCTTAAAAGAATGCCTGCAATTGCACCATATTCCCCTTCATAATTCAGGACAAAAATCTACCTAAAGCTGTTTGGTTTTTAATGTTTTACATGTGTGTGTGCACATTTCAAGCTACGAGTGCATATGTGTGTGTATGTTGATCTGTACGGGTGCACACATACATGTACAAACCAGAGCCTGGCAGTAGGTCTCTTCCTCAATCACTGTCCCCCTATCTGGAATGGAGAGCTTACAGATTCAGCCGGTCTGGACAGCCAGCTTGCTTGGGAGAACACAATCTCTGCTTCCCAAGTGCCAGGGTTACAGGCACCACCATCTTGCCCCCCCCCCCCATTTACATGGGCTCTAGGGAGTGGAACTGCAGAGCTCATGCCTACCCACTGAGCCATTTCCTTTGCCCATGTTGCCCAAATTCTTAACCACAATGGAAAAGTCGCTATTGCCCATGGAAGGTAACGTAGCCCAAGCCCTAGAGAATGGGCTATTGGCATCTTTGAAGGAGCCATTATTCAGCCCATGACAGACCGTCTAACCCTCTTTCTCAATAACAGGTTACTTTAGCTTCCTTATCCAGCTGAAGAGAAGGTCTGTTATGGGCATGAACTAGAGGTAAGAAAAGAAGAAAAGCAAGAACAAATGACGTGCTTAAATAAAACACAATGTTATGCAAGCATTAAATTAAGAAAGTGGAAGGGCACACATCTATAGTCCAGCCTAGGGTTTTACAAATGTGGGTAGAGAGGCCCAGAGTACACAGCAGTGAGGCAGGATACAGGATGCCAAGTTCATGGTTTAATTTATGCATGGTTAGATGGCAGTTCCCTTAAGACAGAAAAGTGACAGCTGGACTCCAATATAGTACCACTGTACACTACCTCCTGGGGCCCAGGCAGACCTCCTGCTCAGAAGTCAGGCAGGGATGAGCGTTTAAGAGGAAAAGCCACACCCAGCACGCCCAGCCTCACCTCAGCGGACAGAACCAAGGTGCGGTGGTTTGCAAACTCTCCCAGGAATCCTCACATGCTGTTACTGCTAGCTTCTACCTGGGGAAACCACGCATTTAGTGCCCTGTACCTTTTGAGTGTTCAGAGCCAGGAGTGAGGGTGGGGGCAGGGTCTCTGGAGAATAATGGGTGGATAATTAATAGTGCCAAGTTCCTGGGCTCATATACATACTAATTAATTAGCTCCACCTCGATTATTTTTCTCACAAGGACCATTCTGTTCCTCCACCCCGCTGACCGCAACATCCACCTTCCAACTCCCTCTGGCAGCTGCTGAGCTCCTCCTAAAAGGCTATGGGCAACAGTTCCAATCATAAAACATTCCTGTCATGGATGTAGGGAATCCCTAGGGAGTGGGGGGGGGGGGAGCAGACTCCCACAGCTTGGATTATCTACCTTTAAAAAAGTTGTTCAAAAACAGAAAAAGAGACAGAGACAGAGACAGAGACAGAGACAGAGAAAGCACTTCCCTTTGAGCCATTAAAATGTTAGCATATGCACATCTCTGAAAGGAGACAGATTTCTAATCATTCTTTATGACTGCAGACGATGTTTCATGTTTAAAGGTTGCATTTGATGACTGGAGCCCCAGCAAAGAGATGAAGGAATGCTTATTTGGTCCTGCTGACAGCAACTGACTTGGAGACTCTAGGTGCCTAAAGCTATGAGTGATAGCAGTATTCTGTCGAGGAAGAACTGTTACATACATGTCCCTAAGTCTCGTATGAAAAGAACATTGGAGATAAATTTGAGGCTTTACTAAGTGGAGTATGTTCCTACAGATTGGTCTGGCCTACTTTCTGTAAGTGGCAAATATGGCTTAAAATATGTCTACAATTTAGTAGCAGGCTTGGGTTCATAGCTGGCACTTCAACTACCATTAACTACTACCCTATAACTGACCATTGTCCAGTGAAGAAGCCAGGCTAGTGGATTCAGCAAGCTCAGTTCTTACCAGTTCTTAGCAGGAGTATTTAGTGAATGCTATACACTGGCCATGGTAGGTATCAAGGTGACAACTGGAGCCTCATACTTCCCCGTGGGCTCTCTTGCTTGTCATTCAGTACTCCTGTGACCTTGTTGAGCTGGGCAGAGGAAACACACAGGGGCCCACATTCCAAAAATGTCAATATAAGAACTAGAGGGATGCTATAGACCATGGAGGTTCCATGGAATGTCCCCTAATAAAGTTGCTAGCCAATCCCTGACCTCCAGACTCTAGGATATTTTATCTAGATGGAATCCCGGAAGAAAAATCACTTCAAAGGCAAGCACCCCCCCCCCCTCAGTGCCCTGGAAACCTTGGCCTGCCAATAGTGTATTATTACAGTCCTGTAAGGCAAGCTTCAGAGTGCATTAGCATTCCAAAGAGAATACCCAAGCTCCTCAGAAGAAAGTGTGTGTGCTCTCTCTGGAGACGACACATGAGTCTGTAGAGAACCCACATGGGATTGCTCGGAAACACTGATGGGTTCACAGAGATCTCGACGGACTCACACAGAGAGAAGCGCACAGGTTCAGAGACAGGAGGGGACACATGGGCTCAAATGGAAAGGGTTCACGTGGAAGGATGTCTAATGTTTCAGATGGAGCTGCATGTATGTGCTCACATAGATGCACACAGGGGCACATAAAAAGGTACATAGGGACTCACATGAAAAGATGCACGTGAGTGCACATCAATATACTACCATGGATTCACACAGGAAAATGTACAAGGATTTTCACACTCACATGGAGACACACATAGGTTCACACAAGAAGATGATCATGGGCTCACATGGAAAAGTGTGAACTGCTGTTGAAGCCATACCATGCAAATTCCCAGTTTGTAGAGGAAAATTAGCCAGTAAGGCTTCTATCTTCCAGAGTCTGCGGCCACTCCAATACACAATGAAACGTGGAGACAGGCTCCCATGTGAATGGATGTAGTAGTCCTTAATCTCCTTTTATATATTAAAAAATATATATACCCATTTCAAAGTTTCATTCAGGGACACTACCAGCTTTTACACACGCAGGACAAAGTACACAGGATCTGAGTGGGAAACCGAGTCCAGTTCTCCACAGTTATTTATTATCTGGCCAAGATGTACCAGATATAACTTCAGAAGCGCTGCCACCCAAAAACCACGTTCATGCCTCCCCCACCCCCAACTTCTGTATTGCCTCTCCCTGCTCACCACTGGCCTTGGTGAGATCCTGCCCCAGACTCCATGCACAGCTCATGTATTCTCTTTTGAATAGTTGATGAATTCTCTAAAGCTAGTCTAGAGTGCATCTGTTGAAAGGCCAAGGCTTTCGGGGCATTCAAAGGCCCTCAGGCCCAGCTCAGGTGCCTCCATGAGCTTCCTTAATACTGTCTGCATCACAGGTCCAAACTCCAATGTTCTTAGTATTTTCACATCCTTCCTGAGTCTTCTCTGGATATTCAGCTGGAAAAAAACAAGTTGGAACCTGACATTTTCTGTTTGCTGTTCTACTACTCTTAGTGCCTAAAACAGAGCCTGGCACATCACAGCTGCTTAATCCAGTGTTTGTATAAAGTATCGAGCTAGCAAACCACACACCTACCCCTGCATATTCTTCTGTTTTGCTTACAAATGACTGTCCGGTAGTGTCACATCAAATTTTGTGTGGGTTCTTGGTCAACAATGACCTTGACTCAAGATGGACCTAATGGATGAACGGATGACTGAACAAAGGGTCTCTGAGCTCCGAGGAAAAAAACTACAGCTCGTCCTCGTCTGTGCCCTTGTCACTGTGAGGACTCACCTGAGGGTTGGAATTTCACGTCCATCTGCCCTGTCACGAGGCCACAGAGAGAGGCGTTCTCCATAATCACTGCCACAGGGACAGCTGCAGCAGGGCAGCAGGTGGTGAGAGAGAAGGTGCGTGTGGCGTTCTTCATGTGACTCCCAAGACTCCTTCCAAGGGCGTATTTGTAAATGATGCAAAGGTAACAGAAAATGACACTACACCAGAGTTTTCCATTTTCCTGACAAACTGTCATAAAAATGAATGCAATCAGTGGCAAAGCTCTCTGAAATCACTCCATGCGTGGATGGCTGTATCCATGCCACTATAACCTGGGATACATAAATGATGGAGATAATCCCAAGCCCCCTGTTTGTATTTTAGAGGACAGTAATTTCTAATAGTAGATGTTTACTAGACATTGGATTTTGTCCCCATGGTACCTACATAGGCAATAAACACCTAAAGCAAGAATTCACCCCTGTGAAGTCTCACTAAGCATTTGGCAAGGACCCAAGAAGAGTGGTTATCTCACATCACCACTGAGTAAAGAGAAAAAAAAAAAAAAAGCTAGTTGTCTCAGCAAAATATATCTTTTGCATGATCCATGCTGTTGACCACACAACTGCAAGGCGACGGCTAGCTTTGAGCAGTCACGAGCAATGTGGTTACTTCCATGAGTTCTAATGTTGAAGGCCAAGTAGGAAGGTAAGCATGAAAATTCTAACTTTGATTATTCTACCTAAATATCTGCCCTAAATCTTACGCCTACCCACTAACAACTTCATGCAGTGGCCAGTCTTTGTTTCCGAGCTCGCTCTACCCTTTATGTCTCCTCTCTTCAGGGCCTTTCATAATCATTCTCTGTCTCTGTCTGTCTGTCCGTCTGTCTGTCTGTCTGTCTGTCTGTCTGTCTGTCTGTCTGTCTCTCTCTCTCTCTCTCTCTCTCTCTCTCTCTCTCTCTCTCTCTCTCCTTGCTTCTCTATCTCTCTCTCTCTGCCTCTCTCTCTTTCCCCCTCCCTCCCTCTCCCTTTGTCACACACACACACACACACACACACACACACACACACACGAATGTGTCCTTGTTGTCCACACTCTAAGAAACCTCTCCTAATGACAGCCTCTTTAATAATGCAGGTGGAGGGGAGAACTGTTCTCTTGTTATTCTGCTGGAACCCAAGTGACAGGAGAAAATATTTTCCAGGATTCACATCCTTGAGGCGCTCAGACTTGATTTGCAATTAGCCCGGTGCTGAATACGAGTGTACAATTGAATACCATTGCAGCAGGTCCAGAGGTGTCCTGTGCAGAACATAAATGACACACTTCTTTGTGGGGGGGACTTAAATGCAGAACAAAAGGCACCTTGGAAATAGCTGTCCAGCTAATGAACACGCATTCCTGAATGGCTGGGTTTCAATTTAATGAGATGAAGCATGGGCTGGTCCAACAAAGAACTGGAATGTAGTGTGATTTTCTTTAGAATACTACTAAGGTTATTTACAGCTTATTCACATAAGTTCCCAGCCAATAGGGGTAAGGGGACCGGGTGAATTTGCATGTGTAAGCAAATACCATCTCCAAAACAGCATTCTCTGGGAAGCAATACCACTCAGGTCTAGCATGCAGCATTTGGGGACTTGAATGTAAATGTGTATTGGGGGGGGGGGTCGCTTGGGGTTGGTGGCCAGATTTCTGCAACACTCACTTCCCTCCCAGTAGTGTCAGCCTGTGCAAATAGTTACCTTGTGGAGTTCCAACGAGAATAATGTGAAAACTAGGAGTCCACAGAGACCTCCACTTCACAGATACTAAGACAGAAAACAAGCCTGGTGAATGTGGAAAAAGAAAACTTAAATTGCCTTAAGAGTGTTCTGAGAGCACTTGGGACTTGTAAAGAAATCCATACAAATCTAGGCTTAAAGACTCCTAGCACTGAGTGAGGCTGTTGGGTACTCTCTCCCAATCCTTGAGCTCACACAGGTTTGAGCTCACACAGTCAAGAACTGATGTACATGTTCCGTGGGAGGTAGAAGAAAACTTCAGGGAAGGCAAGGGTTAACATAACGACCACCAGCCTGTGTTTGAGTTTGGAAAACACCTTGTGAATTGTTTGCACAGATGTGACATTATTTACATGATAATTTTATGCTCTTCAGCACACAGAGGAAATAAAACACGTTAGATGTCATAACAGGATCGTTAGTTCTATTCATGGATCAAGGGTTGTGTCTAGAACATCCCTGTTACTTCCTCCCAGTGACAGATCTGAAGATACCCTGGAGCTGCAGAGAAAGGCCAATGGGAAATAAGGAGTTTCTCGGTTTTCCTAGAGAAAGAAAATTTGCTAGTGTCAGGAATGTCTGTGGCTCCTGCGTTTTGATGAGGAATGACACCTTGGCCAAAGCAGACAAAGAAAAGGTGTCATGTTTTCCACTCCCTGGGAAAAACATACTCAAGAGCTTTGTCCGTAAGACACATTTCAGAGAACTAAGCATGTGTGTGCATGGGACACACAGCATTCCTACCTCTGCTTCCTCCGCCTCTACTGAATCGGCTCCATGCAACTAGAGATGCTTGAACCAGAACAGGAAAGATGACAGTGTGGTGTGCGCTGCTCCAGAGTGGCTGGGGGCCTCTCTTCCCTCGCCACTCACAGTATCACTCACTTACAATTTCTATAGAGTACTCTCCAGACTGGGAAAGATGGGGAAGCTGGGGGAAAGGCTGCCATTCAAGAGACTAAAGACTCACACTTTATCCTGAAAAATGTTCTGTGTTGTCAGTGTGTAAATAGAATTATTGCTCCAACACCAAGCAGCCCTCATACAAAAGTGCCTGGGCAAGGTAAAATTAAATGCCTATGAAGAATGCCTCTCTGTGCACCCATGCTGTCTGCTCAGCCCTTCCGTGGCATTCCCATTCGTCTTTATTTTCATTTAGAGCCCTGCGGTGAGCCGCCTTTTACTCCTTCACAGTCGGGAATGGGCATGTGCCATCCTCACCCATGGAGGAACACGCAAGAAAGAAATTACTTATTGATTTTCCTTTCTGTGAGATGGCGTCTTGGGGTGGTTTCTCAAAACAGACCTGTAAATGCATACAAGGCCAGCAGGGAGGACCCAAATTCGATGCCATGCGGGGCTATCCTGGCACCACCAGCGCCTGCTGGCGGATCCCACTGGGGGCGGGGCCAGGTGAAAGTCTCTTTTGATGATCAGAGTGCATATACTTTAGAACATGGGGGAGAGTGAGCCAGAAGTCACATTTTCAGTATGAGCAGTGTGGTGTGAAGTTGCCCTTTCCTCTCTCCTTCCAGAACGGGGTTGGGGTAGGGAGATAGCTCAGTGGGTGAGTTTAGCTCTGTACACACCTAAGGATCTGGGTGTGAATCCCAGGATCCGTGTAGACTGCTTGGAATGACATGGCATGTCTGTAGCATCGTTCTGGGGTCAGAGGTCACAGAACACAAAGACAGGTGGATGCCAGGGCACTGTTCTAGCCAAAATGAAGAGCTCTAGGTTCAGTGTAAACTCTGTCTGAGGAAATAAGGTGAAGAGAGAAAGAAAGACATCTAACGTCAGCCTCTGGTCTCCACATGAACATTTGCAGGCACATACAACAGCACAGATGCCCACATACATATACCACATACATGTACCAACCTTGGTAGGCACGGTGTCTTAGTTTGAATGACATTGCTATAACAGGTCACATGAAACTGGATAAATTACAATGCATACAATTCGGATCCTGAAGATGGCCTGTCCCCTGCAGAGGGGACAACCTGCAAAGGACCTTCTTGCCTTGTCATTCTATGCAAGAAGAGTTGGAGTTAGAAGCTGAATTCCATTATTCTCCTCATATAACAAGCCTCCTTGCTGTTCCAGTGTACCCCTGGGTCCTACCCTCTCTTGTCAGGATTAGATCGAAGTAGATGGGAGGGAGGGGCAGCCAGCAGTATTGACTTTATAATATGACTGTGAATGTATATGTGTGTACACACACACACACACACAGGTCAGACCTCATTTTTAAAAAACATACCTTGACTGTGCTCAAACACCCTGCTCAGTGAATAGAATGAGGAATAGAATAGAGTGAGGAATAGAATAAACCCTGAAGACAACTGTTTTTCAAGATAAGCTTCCTCACAATCCTATGGTGCTACATGAAGCTCACTGGAGGGATGTAAGGGAATCTGACTAATCAGGCCCTGTGCAGTGGTAAAAACTAGTGAGGGAGACAACTAAGGGACACTGGGCCTCACACTCGCTCACACTCGTCTAGAAGCAACTGGGGCAGGCACAGAAAAGATACAGTTAAAGTCTCTAAAGACGTCTACACACATGCTGGGGAACTGTCCTACAGAAGTCTCTTGTGTTACTTAGGGTATGACACCATGGAGAAATTCAACCTGCTGAAAAGGGTGACCACTTTGAGCAACCATGCAAACTCCAGCCCTGACTCCCCTGAGGCCCCTGTGCACGGACAAGCAGGTCTCATGCATAACCTCTTATCAACAGGCTTCTGTGATAGGAAATTGTGAGCGAGTAGTTTCCTTGCAAAGTCGAGAAAGACACTGACTGAAAGGAAGTCTGTGAATTACATCCCAGAAAGTCATTCTCTAATGAACTATATGTTATATAAGTTAAGTGAGACTCAATTTTTAAAGGATGAATCTATATGATAAAAATGATCTGTGGAAGCTATAGAGGTAGCACAGTCATAGAGCACTTGCCTAGCATGTACAAGGTCCTGAGTTCAACTCCCAACACCAGCATTACATACTTTTAAAGCAAAGAGATAAAATAACTTGTCCATTTCTTATCCTGCTCATCATGAAATGCCACAAAGGTCAGCAAATTTCTGTACTGTCCCCTGGTCATAATTAATCTTAATTGCGTGAATAGTTTTGACTAAATAAAAAGATTCTGCTTCCAAAGGGGAAACATGGGGTGGTAAATATGTTGACATTAAGAAACACAGACGCAACATTTACTGTGGAATACATATCACTATTTTTGAGAGATGACCAACTCGGTGATGAATGAGGAAATAAAGTTACATCTAGAAAATTTGTTGATTAGGATGTGAATTACAATTGTTTAAAATTGGAGCTGTTAATATGTTCTGCTTTTAACGATGGCCTAGTCGGCCATCAATGGGAGGAGAGGCCCTTGGTATTGCGAAGATCATATGCCCCAGTACAGGGGAATGCCAGGGCCAGGAAGCCAGAATGGGTGGGTTGGGGAGTAGGGTGGGGGAAGGGTACAGGAGGCTTTGGGGATAGCATTTGAAATTTAAATGAAGAAAATATCTAATAAATAAAAGAAAATATATGTTCTGCTTTTAACCAGGAATGCACAAATGTACATCTTGGATGCGTTGGAACTCAGAGTGGACTGGAAAACACTCCTGCTTAAATGTTCTTGTTTAAGTAACAAGCTGACCAACCCTTGTTAGTCCACTCTCACCACTGGGTCATTAAAATCTCCCAAAGGCATCCTGCTAAGTGTCTGACCCAATTCTATTCTGTTTACTTCAACATCTAAATTAAAATTTAACCTTAATAATATCTTCCTCTACCATACAGAACATAGGTGATTTCTCCCTTGGTTATATTTCAAAGAGGACTTTACAGTGTTTACAGTACCCCTTATGTACATATTTAGAACTGCATGTATTAATAGCTTCCACTGCCACCTGTCACACGCTGGGGCTAGCCAGTGGAACTGTATATTTGCACATTTGCTGGATATCTCTACCATAGATTGGACCCCTCATTAGGAATGGATCTCACATGTTCTGTTTATTAGCACATGTCTGGACACACATGAAGATGGTCAGTATTATTTTGAATGAATGAGTATTCAATACTAGTAAAAATATTAGAATCAGACTCTTAAACTTTGCAGTGATAATAAACAAATTGTTTAAAAGGACAACTTAGAATTATGAATCCAACTTCATCTCACAGGTGAGGCAGCAAAATGTAAGAGGCGGGCCATGCATTTGCAAAGAGAATAGAAACAACATGTACAATATGTAATCCTATGCACCCATGAAAATGATTATATGTTTATTGACACAAAATCCTATGACATTAAAAATTAGGAAAATACATCGATAGCAGCAAGCATGAATGTTTACTGTACAGATCAGTGTAAAAAAATCATGAGATACTTAGATATTTGGCCAGATATTATTTCAAGAGTTTCCTGAGGGCTGTTTTCTAGATTTGTTGGTCATTTAAACTTGCATGCTAAGGGATATAGATCGATTTCCTTCTCTAATGAGCAAATGCTGCATAATTTCTTTCTGCGAATACAAACATACCCTACTGGTTCTGCTCCCCTGCAAGTCTGTGAACAACATTGTGGACAGAAGACCTCACACTGTTAAGTCTGACAACTTTCTGGATTTTGTTTGCCGGCTGTTCATCCATAGTAAGGTCTGATCTTTTCATTCTTTAATCTATCCACATCCTCAGACAGTCCTCTTCACATTAGCTGTAGGCTGGGCTCTGTGCATCTTCATTTTAAGGTGGAAAGGGATATAAAGGACACTATACAAGTGATCGTTGAGAAAAGCTTATAGACTGGCTTTATCTTCCCCCCTCACTTGCAGTCTGAGGCTACATGTACCAAGGCAGCAGTCTATTGAAGGCAAAGAGGCCACTGAAGAAAAGCCAAGATTCCTTCATCTGCTAGTCAAGGCCAGTCTTCCCAAGAACTCCCCACATAGGAACTAGCCCAGCTAGATTTACCTAACCACCACCCAGACCAACCCAATGATCCCAGGTCAACCTGAAGAATCACAAGTGAAAAAGAAAAAGGTTAAAATTTCATGCTACTCATTTTCAGAGAGTTTTCTGTGAAGCAAGAGCCAAATAACAGATGCTATGAAACAAAAGGATAGAAGGCTGGCTATCGCCTGGGTATTGGAGCCCTCCAAAACTCATTTGGAAGTTTCATCCCAAGTGTAATGCTGTTAGTGTTTGTAGGAGAGCCCTTAGGAAGGCAGTTGGAATGAGATGTGCTCACGATTTCATGGGCCCCAGAGTACAATAGTGATTTATAAGAAGAGGGTCCCCTGAGCTAACTTAAGCCTGCACTCTTTGTCATGGGAGACCCCATAACAAGTTATCATGCAGCAGAAAAATTCCCACCAGAGGCCAGCACCTGGCCTCTAGAGTCATAAACAGAACAAACTCCTTTTCTGTATAAATTACGAAGTCTGTGCTATTCAATCCTAGCTACATGTGATGGATTTAACACTGTGATCTAAACTGTTGAGAGCGGTTATCGCCAAATCGAGGCTAGAGATGACTTTGGCTTCTCTCTCCTTATCTTTGTAAACTAATGTTTTCATGAGCGTGTGCTATTTCTAGAAGCATAAAATGTTATTGAAAATCTAGTTTAATTTGGAAAAGGGAATTTTTTTTAAAGTCTTCTCACCCTTGTCAGGTTTTCTGCAGAAATTACCATATGGGCAATTAACAGACCAATTAGTCATGAAATGTTTGCTGTTTAGAAATGATATTTTAGGCTCTTGTTCTTTGACCACAGGTAGTATTTTTGTGTCATCCCGTCATTAAGCCCCGTGACTATATCTAGAGTCGATCTACCAGCAACTCTATGCTTAGTAAGGAGACAGGGTTGGGATTAACAGGTAGGCAGAGTAAAGAAGTCTCACACCAAGAAAACAGCCTTGTAGCCCAGCAGGACCAACCCAGATGTGAGCTCACATAAGCCATGACAGCATGCCCATGGCCTGGACTGCTCTCGGCCAGATGGGGTCCCAGCACTGAGAGGGACACCAGCCCCCACCCCTAACCCAGAAGCTGGCTCCAACTGAGAAGCACTCACAAATGAAAAATTAGTTTTCTCCAAGGCTGTCTCACAGGGTACACAAACCACTCTTAAGGGCAAGCCCCGTGGCCATCAATACTTGACCAACACAAAACAAACTCAATGGTATTTTTGGAGGGTTTTTTTTTGTCTCAATGTTTTGTCTGGATTTTTTAAAATTGTTTTTGTTCGGTTGGTTGGATTCTTTTTTTTTTTTCTTTGTTAGATTCTTACCCCTAGATCATTTGCTTATTTATAGAAAATAGATAAACAAAAAAAGTATCTACATGAAGAGGACAGACCCAGGCTGTGATGAGATCTAAATCAAGAGCCACCTGGACACCCAAGTAGCAAAGCATTCTGGGTGTGCTGGTGTCTGCCCGAGTGCTGCAGCAGCCCAGAAGCCCTCTGGCCACACAGCTATTCTCTGCCTGGACGTCCAATTTCAAGCTTAACTGAGACCAGTGTGTGAAGCACACACACACACACACACACACACACACACACACACACCAGAAAATTGAACAAGTCACAAAAATTCAGAATGCAAACTAAATTTCTGTTAGCTAACTAATTTGGAAAGAAAACTGTTTAGAAGCCAATAAAGCAAATAAGATGGAAAAATCATTGGAGTACAAAAGAGTTCTGATGTGAAAAGATCATTCTCAGCTAACCTCCTTAAGCTTAATTTCTTTAGAGCATATTCCCCAAAAAAGCAAAAATTATTCACCTGGAATTGAATGAAGAAACGGAAGAGGGGCTGAGGAGAAGACTGGGCAACTGAAATGTTTACTGTGTAACTATGAGGTCCTGAGTTCAAATCTCTAAAACCCAGACAACTGGACATAGTAATGAACACTTGTAATCCCCAGGCCCTTACAGCAAGATGGGAGACAGAGGCAGGAGAATTCCCTCAAGTGCAAAGACCAGCCAGTTAGCCATAAGGCAGCAGTGATGGTGTTCTTGTGTGTGCTCGTGTGTGCTCACATGTATACACAGAGAGAGAGAGAGAGAGAGANAGACAGACAGACAGACAGACAGACACAAGATGGAAATAGGGAAAATGAAACAGGCAACATGCAGCTTTATTTGAATATTTAAAAGAGACCCCATGTAAAGTTTTATAAGAGGCAGTTGATGCAGAAGAAAATAGCACCTAATAAAAACAAGCCCACTATTGGATTAGAAACCAAGGCAAGCTTGCCTCTGCCTTTGAGTTCAGACTCACCAAGGAGCTTCTGGGCTCTGTCAAGGAAGGATGCTGTGTATCACAGAGCTGAGTGGCTCTGTCAAGGAATTGTGGTCAAGGCTCTGGAATCTACCACACGTTGGAACAAGAGTTGGAAAGAGGAAAGAGGAGTTGTGTGGCCAGGTTGAAGGGAATTTGGAGCATTTAGGTAACTGAGCTACCAGATGGCAAGGGCAGCTCACTCTGGAAAACGAAATAATTAGTCTGGGACTGAGGTGCTGAACTACTAACACCTATGCATTGTTCCTCGGCACCATTTTGTACAATGCACGCCTGTTGTGGTGAGCATGGGCAGTACCCTGAGGTATTAGCTGCCATACAACAGCTCCCTCAGGGGAGCCATGCAATCTGTAGCCCAGAGAGAAAACAAGCTGCAGTGGAGGTGTAAACCCCCGGGGCATTCTCCAAATAAAAATGACTCTGTTACCTATAGTGTAAAGTAAAACAATTCTTAGATCAAAATATAATTACATCATTTCTCTCTTCATTTTCCTCCCTCCAAAACCTCCTATTTATCCTTTCTTGCTCTCTTTAAAAATCATGACCTCTTTTTCCGTTACGGTTATGTGCATATACATCAATGCACAGATATACACATATGCATCATAAACACATACAACATATGCACATATATGCAATACATACATACATCCATTTATACATGTACTGTTCCGTCTATATAATGTTATTGTATGTATATCTCCAGGGCGGACCCCTTCATATTGGATAACCAACTGATCTGCTCTTCCCTGAGGTAGACAATGTCCCCCACGCTTGGCATTCCTTGGTTGTCTGTAGTTCTTTAAGAATGCAGACTTGTGGTCTTTCAGGGTGTTTCCAGGGCAAAGAACTGTAGTGGTAGGCTATGTGTTAGGATTTAACTGATAAGTCAGGAAAACTTGCAATGTTATTTGCTACTATGAAACAAACGATGTTTATCTGGCACCCACCAAAGCATGGGTTACACCCATCATGTGCTGGATGCACAAAGTGGACTCAGTGGATCCTTAAAAACCAAAGAAGTGACAAATACGAAGTTAGGAGGGAGAGCTGTGGAACAAGGGGTAGTGGTGTGAGGAAGAACTTGAAGGGAGAAGCCAGCAACAGATTTTATCAAGACACATCATATACATTCTAAAGTTCAAACAATGAATACAATGTATTTAACATAAATGTGGATGTGAGACAGATTTAGAAGTTTACCCCTAAACAAAGACCTAAAGAATTCAGTTTTGCTTCCGGTCTGCGCCAGCACCGGGACACCCCCACGGTCCCTAGAGGACTGGCCACGCAATCTTAGGATCACTGGTGAGTGGAACACATCTGCTCCAATCCAATTGCCCACGGGACCTGAGACAGCACTAGGAAAGCAGAGAACCGGCCTGACCAGGGGCACGAGTCCCTTCCAGTCTGCATCAGCACCGCGTCACTTAGGGTGTGGAGTTGGCGGACACCCCCCACGGTCCCTAGAGGACTGCCCATGAGATTTTAGGATCACTGTGGAGGCAGCTGAGCGTTTCGGAGGAATTTCCACACTGAAGGTCCTCGAGACCATGGGTGAGTGGAACACAATCAACTCCAGAGAATCCAGGTGGGGCTTGTGCCAGCAGGAACAGGGGCAAAGGAACACCTCCCACCCAGAGGCAGGGTTCCTGTCAGGTCAGGGCCACCCCTGCCATATCTCTTCATAACCCCAGTGGAGGCTGCTGGGCACTCCTGAAGACTCTCCATACCGCAGGTCCTCAGGATCACGGTGAGTTGAACACAATCAACTCCAGAGAATCCAGCGGAGGCAGCAGAGCGCTCTGGAGGACCCTCCACACGACAGTTCATCGGGATCACTGGAGGAGAGTCGGCCTACAGGGAGGGCTCTGACCCCAGGACTCAGGAGGAGGATCAGAACTCCAGACTCCTGGACACCTCCCTTGCAAGAGGAGAGCTTGCCTGCAGAGAGTGCTCTGACCAAGGGGACACAGGGAAGAGTTGGATTCCCAGGAGTGCTGACAGAGGCCAACAGAATCACAGGAGGATCAAACTCCAGCCAGAGACAGCTTGAACATTAACACCAGAGATTTCCAGATGGCAAAAGGAAAGCGTAAGAATCTTACTAACAGAAGCCAAGAACACTGGGCACCATCAGAACCCAGTACGCCCACCACAGCAAGTCCTGGATACCCCCAACACAACCCGAAATGCAAGATGTGGATTTAAAATCATATCTCATGATGGTGGTAGAAGATTTGAAGAAGGACATTAATAACTCACTCAAAGAANTACAGGAGAACAATGCTAAACAAGTAGAAGTCCTTAAAGAGGAAGCACAAAAATCCCTCAAGGCATTATAGAAGACCACTGCTAAACAGTTAGAAGTCCTTAAAGAACTATAGGTAAACACTACTAAACAGGTAGAAGAAACACAAAAATCCCTTAAAGAATTACAGGAAAACACTACTAAACAGCTAGAAGAAACACAAAAATCCCTTAAAGAACTACAGGAAAACACTGCTACACAGCTAGAAGAAACACAAAAATCCCTTAAAGAATAACAGGATAACACTGCTAAACAGGTAGAAGAAACACAAAAATTCCTTAAAGAATTATAGGAAAACACAATCAAACAGNGGATGGAATTGAACAAAACCATTAAGGATCTGAAAATGGAAGGAGAAACAATAAAGAAAACCCAAAGGGAGACAACTCTGGAGATAGAAACCCTAGGAAA
>NC_034600.1:76118896-76127471 GCF_900095145.1 Mus pahari | reverse complement strand
TCACTTGATATGCACTCACTGATAAGTGGATATTAGCCCAGAAACCTAGAATAAGCAAGATACAATCTCCAAAACACAAGAAAATCAAGAAGGAAGACCAAGGATACTTCATTCCTCCCCAAAGTGGGGAATAAAATAACCATGAAAGAAGTTGCAGAGACAAAGTTTGGAGCTAAGATGAAAGGATGGACAACCCAGAGACTGCCCCACCCAGAGGTCCATCCCATCCATAATCAGCCACCAAACGCAGATACTATTGCACAAGCCAGCAAGAACTTGCTGTACCCCCAGAGCTCGAGTCTCTAGCTGCATATGTAGCAGAAGATGGCCTAGTCAGCCATCGTTGGGAAGAGAGGCCCCTTGGTCTTGCAAACTTTAGATGCCCCATAGAGGGGAACGCCAAGGCCAAGAAGTGGGAGTGAGTGGGCAGGGGAGCAGGGGGAGGAGGGTATAGGGGTCATTTGGGATAGCATTTGAAATGTAAATGAAGAAAATATCTAATAAAATAATAAAAAAGAATTCAGTTTTATCATACTAAAATGCTGAGAGAAAAAATGTTTAAAAAAAATAAACTTCAGATTGTCTAAGAAAACTTTCTGAAGTTTTGTAAATAATTATCAAGGTTGAACAACACAGCAATCAGTGAGCCAGGGGACAGTGGGAAAGGACACCTCCCCGGTGATATGCTGCAGCTGTCTGTTCTCTCAGAAGCAGGCCCTCCATCCTCCCAGCCGTGCCAGTTGTCCCAGGGCATGGAGACACCAGCTCTCCTATCCCACTCTTACCCTACTCCTCCGCTCCCTGTGGAAACAAGCAGCCAACCTGGAAACCTTGGCAAACTTGAATTTTTCATCTTCCCCAGTACACTGACATCTCCTACAGAACCTGTTTTGCTGAGTCAGCTTCTGGGAAGGCTGAGCAATCAGAAGCCCAGAGAGCAGAATAGATGGAAATCACCTTACACAGCTTGAGGGCACTTGAAAGCCAAATTCCCAAAGTTTAACTCTTCCAAACGCGAGAGCAGGTGGAAGAGAATCCAATCCTATCTATGAGTCAGGATGCTGTCCGAATGAAGAAATGGCTAGGATGTCAGATGAATGGGAAGGTGTGGGGAAGAGAGTGTGCTAGAAGGGAGCCATGATTGCTGCTTCTAGTCTCTCGGGGCCTCTTACTGCTAGAGCGCATTGACCCAGGTAGCAACCTGCTCATAAGTGAAGGTGACTTGAAAAGATTTGGAACCATTCTTGGTAGACAGGTAATAATCCTAGAGATGCTGTTGCTGTTGCTGGGGGTGGGGGTGGGGTGCCATTGTTTTAACAAACACAACTACATAAAGTAACATGAAAACTACAGCCTCCAAGACTCTCATCTTTGTCCAACTCTAGGCACTTAAAGAGTTGTCTTCATGTAAACAAGCAGCTTACAGTGTGCTCCCCACACAGTCAGTGGTCAGTGTCCCACCAAAAGAAACCAGAGTTCGTGAGATAGTCCCCAGGATGTCTGGCCAAACTTAATTTCCCCTAGTGTCACATGTGTCTTCAAGGCAACTGTGTATATCTGGCTTATGCCCCCCACCCCTAACCATAGGTCCTCACACAAGTTTTATCAAGTATTGTTGTACAAGGGGGGCTGGTCGTCTCTCAACCTCTTCCTGCCCACCCAGCAGGCGAAGCAACCAGTAGCACACTCCAGGTGGATTCTCCTGCTGATCTTGGTGCCAGGTGATCAGGGCAGCAAGCAAATGGTGCTGAGCATTGCTTTTAGAAGAAAATAAGATATGCACCATAGGTCACAGCATGAATTAATCAAGCGCCTGAGTTCAGTATTTTCTAAATAGTCTTACAACAGGAATGAGGGGATGTATGTGTGAGAATTATCTGAAAGCCAAGTGTGCCCTAATGGGGATGCTGCCTGGAGTTCCCATCTGTCCATTTGCCTAAACCGCGGCATGCCAAGAGGAAATGCGCATGCGCATTGGTGTGTTCTCTGCTAGCAGTCTCTGTGGGCACTTGGGCAAGGTGGGCCTGCTGAGTGCTGATTCTTTTTAAGTTATTTAAGGTTATCCTCAACTGTCCTCACCACACATTGATTTCCTGTCACAGCTCAATGTCTGGAGGGCTGGTGCTCTCCACTGATCCAGAGAGAACATTTTAGTGCGTCAAACAAGGGAGAATGTGAGACTCTGAGGGAAAGAGAGGAGCCGTGCTTTCAGGGTTACATGGGACGCAGCGGTGTAAAAGTCATATAAAATATTAGACCAAAGTTGAGCTATTTTTTCATATTCTAAAGTCTGTTGACATATGAGACTCAACAGGACACACGGGGGAAAAAAAAGAAAAGAATTAATCTCTCTTCTAACAGAGTGAATTTCCCCGGGGCAGAATGGTAGTAGCAAGCCCCTAAGACCTGGCCAATGGATCTGAAATTTGTCTTTCCATGGAGAGTAAAGGTTGTAAATCACAAGAGGCTAGTCTGAAAAGTCCAATCAGGCAAGATGTAATGGGGACAGGTCAAGGTCATGAGTCAATGCAAGGACACACTAATTCACTTTACTCCATAGTCAAAGGCCATGTCACCAACCCCAGCAATAAAACACATGCTGCTCTCGGGAACTGGCTTAGTGACGTCTGTTGCAGAGGAGGACAAGACTGCTCACCCTCCCTGGCTCCAGCACCAATGGGCCCAAGAAACCGGTTCCACCTGAGCCAAAATTTAGATCCGACCTCACTCCCTAACCAGCAATGGCTCCCATGGCAAAATGCCACAGGTTGAGTGGCTTAAGCTGGGCATGCCCATTTTTTCACAGTTCTGGACCACACCAGGCTAAGGTAAGGACCGTTAGTCTGTCAGCGTAGGTCCTATCCACGGGTCTTATTTTCTCTTCATCACCTCCTAGAAATCGCATTTCCAACAGCGATGTGGACATCCCAGCTCCTAATGTCTCCCAAACACGGTGCTCTGACTCCCCAACCAAATAACCATCACTGAACACAAAGGGGATGAAAACGGTAATCTCTTCGTTAAGTGAGGAAGTTTACATTGTATACGCTTGCTTTACCCAAATATTTCTCTAGATAAGAGCAGAGTTGCGCATGTAAACAACAAAAAGAAACCCAGGCGCCACACTGAACAGCTCTCATACCCAATTTCCAAAGCTACAGATTTGAGCTTCTAATAGGGACACTTTCACAGGACTCAGTGTAGAGTGGAGAACAAAAGACGACCTAATGAATGAGTGATCAATACTTTCAAAAACGGAAAGATAATATGATTTGAAATCAAAGCTAGAAATGTCCTCAATGCTTATTTGAGGCTAAAGTTAACCTAAAATGGCTTCTCTTTTAAAAATGGGAATTTGAAAATATTATATAAAACTATGGTATCTCAAACACAGATAATTGCATTTCTTATCAAATACATGGACTCTTATTATAATAATTCATCTTAATATATATGCAATTTAATTAAAATTTATAAGTGGTTGTAGACCAAACCAAGTGTATCTTAATTAAATCAGAACATGGATCACAGCTGTTAAGGTTGACCCCAATATTAATAAAGGAGATACAGACACAATCATTAGGAACTTAGTGGAGTTGTTTTGGTCAGGATGAAAGCAAGATGAATGGGAGACTGGCAAGTTCCTTTCTACTTAAGCTGGAAAGAACTACACTCAGACCAGGGAATGTCGGGAGACAGAGTGGGCTGCCCAAGCAAGTCACCGACCTCGGGAGAGCCTTATCCTGCTTGGGGTTACTGTGACCCCATGCATGAGATACCATGACCAAAAGTGACATGGGAAGGAAAGAGTTTATTTCACCCCCAGTTCTATATCAATGATCAGCATCCAAAGTGGTCAGAACTGGAACTCAACCAAGGGCAGGAACCTGGAGGCAGGAGCTGATGCAGAGGCTGTGGAGGGGCAGGCCATGCTTCCTCACTTGCTCCACATGGCTTGCTCAGCCTGCTTTCTTTTTTTTTTTTTTTANTTNTTNTTTTNTTTNTTTACNTTTCAAATGCTATCCCGAAAGTTCCCTATACCCACCCCCACCCCTGCTCCCCTACCCACTCACTCCCACTACTTGGCCCAGGCCTTCCCTTGTGCTGGGTCATATAAAGTTTGCAAGACCAAGGGGCCCCTCTTCCCAGTGATGTACGATTAGGTCATCTTCTGCTACATATGCAGCTAGAGACACAAGCTCAGGGGGTACTGGTTAGTTCATATTGTTATTCCACCTACAGGGTAGCAGCCCCCTTCAGCTCCTTGGGTACTTTCTCTAGCTCCTCCATTGGGGACCCTGTGTTCCATCCAATAGCTGGCTGTGAGCATCCACTTCTGTGTTTGCCAGGCACTGTCATAGCCTCACAAGAGGCCGCTATATCAGGGTCCCTTCAGCAGAATCTTGCTGGCATGTGCATTAGTATCTAGGTTTGGTGGCTGATGATGGGATGGATTCCCGGATTCAGCCTGCTTTCTTATAGAACCCAGAATCACCAGCCTTGGGATGGTAACACCCACAATAGACTAGGCCCTCCCCCATAAATATTAATTACAGCTGGGCCTTATAGAGGCATTTTCTCAGGTGAGACTCCCTAGTTTCAGATAACTGTAGCTTGTGTTGACATAAAATCAGCCAGCACAACTGAACCCTTGTCAGCTTGGCACACAAGCACATCACACTGTTAAGCCATAACCTTTCTTTCCTCGCTCTTTCCCAAAACCACACACTAATAACAGCATTACAATATAAAAATTCCAATTTTTAAAAGTCCCAGGGTCTTTAAAGGTCCAAACACTTAAAAATTCAGTCTCTAAAGTAGCCGGTGTCTTTCAAAATCTAAATGCTTTTAAAATTCAAAGTCTCAAATGTGGGCTCCTGTAAAATCAAAAGCGAATTAAATACTTTCTTACTTCAGGAGGGAACAGTCCCAAACTGAACCAAGCAAAACCAAACTCCAGCCGTGTAAATAACTCAATCTCTCATGTCTTTGACTCATGAACTTCAAAGGCCTTGGGTCACTTCTCTGGCTCTGCTTCCTGCAGCGCACAGTTTGTCTTCCAGAGTCAAGCTGGTTCCAGGCCACTTCTGCACCTCTTCTCCTTTCTGTCATCCCCCTGGCATCTCCCACATTGCAGGGATCCCTTGTTGCAACAGGACCGCACTCTCACGATAGCCTCTCCTGGGCTCTCTTCAGACACCTGAGCCCCACCACACAGTGCTAAGTCCCTGCATGCCTTTAAAACCAGTACCACCTAGGTGACTCACACTACCAATTCAGCTGGCAGCATGACATACGACCTTTAATGCCTCTGGAGCACAGCTTCTGTGTGCAGACCCGGGGAAACACTTCCTAGAAGATTGCACCTTAATGATGGTGGTCTTTTCTTAATCACGGCAGATTCATCAGCCCCAGCCGACCAGCATCCATGGCTCCAGCAAAGCGAAGGGTCTACTTTCCTGGTTCTAATTGCTTATTAGTCACAGCTGATTCTTCAGCTCCAGCTGACCAGATGCTGCAAAAGGTCCAATAGAATCTTTGCTTCCCTGTAAAACGTCGTAAGCCAGGCCTCCATCATCTGCTCTGCTCTCAACATTCTTATCTTCCAAGCTCCTACAGAACAGCGCACTGAGTTCTCAACGCTCAGTGACTTTCCAAGCCCAAGGTTCCAAAGTCCTTCTATGTTCCTCCTCAGAGTAACACGGTCAGTTCTGTCATAGCAATTCCATACCAACACACCAACTTTCTTAGTGGAGGTTACTATTGCTGTGATAAAACACCATGACCCAAAGAAAATTGGGGAGGAAAGGGTTTATTTCACCCACCGGTCCATACAACAGTTCAGTATTAAGAGCAATGAGGGCCAGTGGATGGGATTTGGTCAGGGTGCGAAAGGGGAAGGACTCAGTTTTATCTAAGGAGCAGGCCACTGAGAGCTTGACCATGCTCCATCAAGTATATAGATAACACAAACTGGACTTGTTTGGTTTGGTTTTTAAATTTTTCTATTTATTTTTATTTTCTTGGTGGGGCAGGGAGTCACAATGGATCAGACATAGAATGGCTGGGAAGTGAAAGTGATTTGGGTGCACTATGTGAAATTCCCAAAGAATCAATAAAATATTATATTGAAACAAAAAACAAACAAAACAAAAATGCTGTGCGGGCAGGAACCTGGAGGCAGGAGCTGATGCAGAGGCCATGGAGGGATGCTGCTCACTGACTTGCTCCTCTTAGTTTGCTTTCTTATAGAACCCAGGACCACCATACCCACAATGGCCTGGGTCCTCCCCCATCAATCATTAGTTAGGAACATTTTCTCAGTTAAGGTTCCTTCCTTTCAACTTGAGTCAAGTTGACAGAAAGATAGCAAGCACAAGCTTCACGCCTGAACATCCAAGTCATTCATCGAGTGGTAAACATACACAGAGAAGGAAGAGCATCCTATGACCGTTCTCATGGCGTGAGATGTCTTGCTAACTTTGGAGAAGAGTTGTGTCAGTAAGTCTACTGCTGGATGTGAGAATCACTTCAGTAAGGCTGAGAAGTGAGAGACAGATGTCCAATGAGATTAGGATTTCTGACACACAATAGAATATATTTTGATACCGCTTTGTTCCACGTGTCTTGGTTACATGTCCTATTGCTTGAAAAAAAATACACTGACTAAAGCAACAGGTGGGAGAAACTTCATTTTACCTCATAGTTCAAGGGTGCAGTCTATCATGGAAGGAAAAATGTAGCGGGAATTTAGGCAGCCGCTCACGTTGCGACTGCCCTAAGATAACGGGAAAACAACCAAAATTCACGTTTAGCTCCATTTCTTGTTTCCTTTCCTCCAGCATTTACACTGAGTCTTCCTGCTTCAATCAAGTTAATCCAGATAATCCCTCACAGTTATGCCCAGGGCTAACCTAATCTAGAAAATCCCTCATGTGCCCAGTACTTATCTCCTGGGGGAAAGTAGATGCTAACACGTTGACGAGAAATGTTAACCATGACACATGGAACGCACATCCCATTCCTTTATTTTAACATTTATCACCTATGCTGAGCTTAAAGCCATAATAAAAGCTGTGCCAAGGAACTCCCTGTTATTCTACTATAAACCACAACATTTGCTGAAGAATCTTGAATGGTAGAGGCACAGCTGGGTCACCCTGAAGGTTGGAGGTCGGTCTGGGGACTGAGGGGAGTCAGAATCTCCATTCCCAAAGGTCACTCGTTCCCACCCACCTGTCTACAAGTCCTTATTCATGTGAGCATCGTCTCAGAACACTTTGAGGAATGTGTCAGCCACAAAGAACTGTGCTGGCCAAAGGGGGGAAAAAATCCATTTAGAAACCTCTATTTCAGGTCAAGTTTGTAAGCAGACTCATGTGGCTGATCCCACAGGAATCAAAATCTAGCAGCTTCTCTGCTCTCCAAGAGAGTTTGTGGGCAGATGAGGAGAGTGGGGGCCTGAGAAATGGGGGGATGCTTCTAAGCCTCCGATTGGCTCTCAGGAAGAACTAAGCCTACCACTCACAAACTACCTTCCCATGACCTTTCCCAGGTTTGGAGTCTGCATTATACATCCTTCAGAGGGAGTCTCATGCTCTGGGTAACCAGAGCATCCTGTGTTGAGGACTACATAGAACTAAAGGAAACCATTTCACTGATGCTTATGAAGAGACACACAAGACACAATAAAAGTTCAACCATAACTGTCAGTAAAGAAATTAGCACTATCTCAGGGAAAGCAGAGTCAGTCAGTGGGTGCTTATTTACTATCTTTGTGTTTTAAAGCTGTTGTTGTAGACTCACAGAATGGTCAGAAAATGCAGAAATTTACTCTATACCCATGCCCCTGCCTCGGCTTTCCCGATATCAACATGGAATATCAGAAGTAATTCTGTTACAATCAGCAGCATCTACATACCCGTAGTATACAGCGTGCGTAGCCTACACCGTGGCTCACTTTTGACCCTGCATAAGGGTGGAGACTTGGCTGGGAGTGTGAAGGTAAACATCCACCATGATAGGATCCCACTGTAGGTCCACTGTCTGAGACTCAGCTCTGACATCCACCAGTTTGAATGGGTTGCTGCATTCACGTTCTAGGACCGCTGCAACAAAGCTGATGGTTTAAAAGAAGGGATAATCAGGGGTGGAGAGATTGCTCACCGGCCAAGAGCATGCACTGTTCTTGCAAAGGATCCCAGGTCAGCTCTCACATTGATGGAGCAACTGCCTATAACTCAGATCCAGGGGATTTGACACTGTTTCCTGACCTCTGTGGTTTCCTTCACTCACATGCATTATTGCAGGTGTCTACCCCCCCCCCCGCACATTAAAATAAATAAATAATACCTGTTTTTAACTAGAAATTTATTCTCTTACAACCCTGAAAACTAGACGTCTAAAGTTAAAGACTTGGTAACTCCATTCTCTTTCCCAAGGTTCTCAGAGATAAGCAGATGCCTGACGCTTCCAGGGTCTGGTCATCACTGGAGTTCTACAAACTGAAGATACCTTCAATGACTTGTCCTTCAACTGAAGATACCTTCAATGACTTATCCTTCAACTGAAGATA
>NC_034600.1:76116850-76118766 GCF_900095145.1 Mus pahari | reverse complement strand
TCCTTCAACTGAAGATACCTTCAATGACTTATCCTTCCACCTCTGTCCACTCTGCTTTCCCTTCCTCTACATGCCTTTTATAGGGATATAGGACCCACTTAGGTATCTACAATAAATCATCTAAAGATCTGTAGCTCTATGACATCTGCAGATATGTACCCAAATGGAGTCCAACGAAGCGGGTTCTGGAGATTGGGCTGTGCACACAACTGTGCATAGGTTGCCCTTCAGCTCACCATGGACTTTGAGGATAAAGCATCCCAGAAAGAGTCTGGCTTCTCTGCCAAGTGTATGAGAAGAAGGATGCGGGATGCTGGGCACTGACAAGAGCGGAGGCTACACTGGGTTCCATCAGAGGTAAAAGGCTGAGTGGGAAGGCCAGAGACAGTACAAACAACTGAGATTCATGGTCATCCCTGGAGGATTCATGGTCATCCCTGGAGGATTCATGGTCATCCCTGGAGGATCCATGGTCATCCCTGGAGGATTCATGGTCATCCCTGTGAGCTTCATGGTCATCCCTGGAGGATTCATTATCAATCACGGGTGCTCTGACAGATCACCAGTCCAAGCATGGAGTGTCGGGAGAATTCTGAGTGCGCATGAGAACACTCCAAATAAACAAGAGAGTCTTGTGGCCTCAGTTTCTTCAAAACAGAATTGTTCTTGGAATGAGTTTTCGATGCTCCTCCCAGGTGTAGTGGATAGGAGTGAGTTGACTTGGGACCACTCATTATTGCTTGCTGGTGTATTCAATTAAATGTTTCTATGCCTCTATAGAAAACATGCTTTTACCACATGAGGCTTGTCCATGTGATTGTATACAGCTTGGACTTATGAGAACTTTATTCACATGATCATTCTTAACCCTCAAAGTATAAACTGTCTGATATTCTAAATAAAATTGGCTATTGTGTGAGACTTTAGCCCACCTCATTTAATGTCTCCTTTCTCCAAGGTCTGACTGCCTCTAGGGAAGTGTCAGTGCTCAGTCCAATAGATCTAAGCTCCTGAACAAAGGTGACACTTGGGGTTGACCCAGCAGCATCAGGAACTGTCCTCAGTAGTATTTGCCTCCTGCGCAGGAGCTGAGATAATAGCAAGAAGACTTCTGATTGTCACCGTGGCATATAAACTCTCATCAAGGTCCCCAGTGGAGGAGCTAGAGAAAGTACCCAAGGAGCTGAAGGAGCTTGCGGCCCCATAGGAGGAACAATAATATGAACCAACCAGTACCCCCAGAGCTCCCAGGAACTAAACCACCAACCAAAAAGTACACATGGTGGGGCCCATGGCTCCAGACACATATGTAGCAGAGGATGGCCTTGTGGGACATCAATGAGAGGAGAGGTCCTTGGTCCTGTGAAGGATCGATACCCTAATATAGGGGAATGCCAGGACAGGGAAGCAGGAGTGGGTGGGTGACTGAGCAGGGGGAGGGGAGATGGGATAGAGGGTTTTCTGAGGAGAAACCAGGAAAGGGGACAACATTTGAAATGTAAATAAAGAAAATATCTGATAAACGCGGGTGGTGGTGGTGGAGAAGTACTTCTGCCCCAGCACAGAATGTCTGTATAATTTCAAAGTGTGCACAGAAAGCAACTCCCACTCATGGTCACATTTTTTTAAAATATAGTTAAGCAGTGATCTGATATTCCCATGGAAATTGTATTTTAAAGCTGGTATTGCTTGAATCTGGAATTTCCTCCCAAAACTTCACACACTGAAGGCTAAGCCACAGCTAGGGCATCTCTGGATGGCAGGGAAACTGTCAGGACACGAGAGGAGGACCTGGAAGAAGCAGGTCTCTGGGTCATGGTTTTGAAGTACATATTGTTACTTCTCCCCATCCTCTGCCCCTCTGCCCCCTCTGCCCCCTCTGCCCCCTCTGCCCCTCTGTCCCCTCTGCCCCTCTG
>NC_034600.1:76110525-76116403 GCF_900095145.1 Mus pahari | reverse complement strand
CCCCTCTGCCCCCTCTCCCCCCTCTGCCCCCTCTGCCCCCTGGCCACCACATTATTTGTATCTACCAGGGAGCACTCTGCTGCTTCAGGCCTTCAGCAGTAAAGCCAAGCAAGGGCGGTCTGAATCTCTCAAAGCCATCATACACCTACCATCCTTTAAAGTTGTTTATCTCAGGGATTTTGTCACAGTGACCTAAAGCTGACTAACACGAAAGACCATTGCTTCTAAAAGCCTGAAATTACAGGTGGCCACTACCGCCCACTCGGCTCCTCTCAATCAGCAGCTCTCAAAGTCTGCTGTTTAGACACAGAGGGCCATCACGCAAACAGCAATATTGTAAAATGTCATCATCGTAGAACCTTCTGGAAATGCTCTGAGGAAAGGGAACTTTGCAGTGCACACAAAGAAATATAATGAGTCTAATTCCAGCAATCATGACTAGAAGCCCCCAAATAGCCTAGAAAAAAAAGAACACATTATTAGATTTCCTGAATCTCAACTGAAGAAAGACTAATTAGAGGAGCCTGGAGGAGGGAGGGTTCACAGGGATTCTGCAGGATATGGCATTACCAAGATCCCAGAATCCACAGTGCTGTTCAAATGATCTCTAGTGGGCTTCCAGAAAGGCCTGGCTCAATCCTAATTCTGGACTGCCATGAACATTGCCCAGCACCCTGCTCAGCCTGATCTAAATGAGTCTGCTTGTCTGTCTTGTCCTTGTTGGGTTTATGGCTTGCCTTACCTCATCCAGACAATTAGAAAAGAGAGAGAGAGAGAGAGAGAGACAAAGAAAATAATCCTGATATGACTGAGCAACAACCCAGGAGAAGGGGGGGGGGAATCGATTGGAGTAGAGAGAGGTTCTCCGGCAGGAGGAACTGGTGAGTTATGAGCAGAGGGAAAGGGGAAGGAGGGATTGGAGGTGCAATAGGGTTCTCTGCAGACCACTGAGCCGCCTGTCACTCTCAACGTCTCCACGCCCAACCTTCCAGTCCAGTGGTTCTACACTAGTGTTCACACCTAGGAGCCATTGAGAAGGGGGATCTGGAGAGAGCAGCATGTACCTCTGGAAGTGGCTGTACTTGTTGGGAAAGGTCACGTCATAGGCTTGGTGGAGAGTTTTTGGATAATTGACTGGCAGAAGGTTGACCCTACATGACATTCTTCATCCATGGATGTGCCGTCTTCTGGAAACCACTTTTTTTTTCTTCATTTTTTTCCCAATTTTTATTAGGTATTTACTTCATTTACATTCCAAATGCGATCCCCAAAGTCCCCTATACCCTCCCCCACTCTCCTACTCACCCACTCCCCCTTGGAATCCACTTTCCTTTTGAAGATCAGGGTCCCTGAGATCATCCATTGAAAGCATGGGTCAGATGGAAGGCTGACAGTATGGGTCAGATGGAATATGGATCTCAGGGCTTGGTCAGTTCTTGCACTGTAACAGAATTAGGTGACATAGCGTAGTCAAGAGAAGAATGGTCGTCATGGTTCTTGCTGCCAACAGTTAGAGATTGCATAAACTGGTTAGGCCCACATAGATGTACTCTCGGTGCTCTGCACAGAGCCAGCTAGAACAGGCTGGCTCCTCCCCTCCCCACATTCAGAGCCTCCATAAGGAGAGTGCAGTGTTGATGCTTTGATGTAAGCTTGGTGAGGGGGGGGGGGGTCTGGATTTCCACAATCCCTGGAGCAAGGACTGATTTAAATATTCTAAACTATTGTCAGTTGCAACTTGCCACAGCATCAAGAAGGGTCCTTTCCTTTGGTACCCTTATCCAGTGGAATAATGGCCTTGTCTTTAGTGGGCTCTGGCCAGTTAAAAGTACAGCCACAGTGGCCCTGGACGAGTCCTGGTCATTGAAGCTGTATAGTTCATATTTGCACCCACAGTAACAGGGTTCAGAGGGTAAACAAAGAACAGGTACCCTGTCTGTGTTTGACTTCAGTAGCCCCTGGGGTAGACTTTCAGTAGTAAAATCCTGGCATCATTAGAAGGGAGTCCAGTGTGTATGAACTGCTGGCAACAAGAATCAGCAATTACAGCCCTCCTGCCTTCTCAGAGAGAGGCAGCAGACTACAGTTCAAAAGCCAGCTGCTCAGAAGCCATCATGTTAGACTGGGGACTTCCAGTCTTGATTGTTCTAATGACCCACTCTTGGCCATGCTGCGCTTCCTCTAAACACTTTGCATGCCCAGCTTTCTGTCTGCAGAGCAGAGTTATTTGTACCTTTTTTTTTCCCATGGCTGCTGCAAAACCAGTTGTCTCGAGTCTCAGCTAATTTTCACATCATTTATCAGCATCCAGTATCTCGAGCCGAGCCCATACGAGGATCCAAACACCTACGACATGGGCAATGAAACAATAACACTGTTATGCATTTCCTGTAGCATGTGTTCAACACATAGCAACAGAGCTGGAGGCAGGAAAGTGTGTTCTAGAAAAGACAGAAGAATGTTGCGGCAGCAGCATGCTGTACCTCACACTGTATATTCCTTCACTGTTCACAAACATTCAGTTGTATAAAAATGTCTTCAGAGGGAGGTGTCGACAGAAGCCCTTCATGCAGCACTAATAAAAATGAAGTCATTCAGACTGACACAGGGCTAGGTCTCAGCATCTGGCTGGATGTCCTGCTGCTGCCCCGGGTGACTCTGGGAAGCTTGTGCACAGGCGTACAGCCCTGGGAGCTCTGTTAATAATTTACAGCTCATACCATCCTCAGAGCTATTAGATCCCATTGGCCATCACTCCAGAATGTTTATAATGAAAACTTGAGCATTACGCATGACTCAACAGACACCAAACGTGATTGTCTCCTTGGGCAAATGTCAGACTAGAATGAGAACATGAGTTATGGGACAGAAGGGAACTGCAAAGACACTATAAATTGACCCTAATTTGACATCACCAAACTCCTGGTTCCAAGGCACATGCCATGAGGCTCAAGCATACAGCCTCTGCCACTTCTTCAGGCAATTTCTTGCTTTCTTCTCTCACACCCATGACCTGTACCTTTTGAGCTTCATCCCCACCCCAGCTTCCCCTCAATTCTTCCAAAACCAGCTTCAGACAGTCATGCATTCAAAAAGATTAATCACTCAATCACACATCTGAGGTGCTAATGTGCTTCTCATGGATACTCTATGGCCGTAAGGTAAGAGAAAAATCCATCGTGGTATATTCCAAAGGAAATATTATTCTGCCACTTACGAAAGACCAGGAAAAGGAAAAAAGAAAGTTCTGTAAAATAATATCACTTATAATAGGTCTGGTTTGCACACATGAGCTGCTTTTATTGTGCATAGATTTGAGCATGGGGTTTAATGGCTTCTGTAGTGTGTTCTGACATCTGTCACAGATCCTGTTACTAGCTTCTGGCCCATTTGTTCATTGTGTCCCTAGACTTGCTCAGCACTGCCATCCAATTCCATCACAGACATGTCCCCCGCTTGGCAGACACTGTAAGGGCTAGAAGGAGACTTTAAAGGAAAACATTTCCCTAGTCAGGAGTGTCCGTGTTATGTGATCAGACAGTAAGACAGGTATGCTGGGAAGGAGAACACACAGCAACATAAGAGCAGCATACTCAGAGCTTGCTGTGGAGTTCAGCCATGACTACTGGCCTTTAGTGAGAACCCAAAGGCATGTAGAGGAGGGAAGAACTTCAGAATGGCAAGAAGACAGATCCCAGAATGCCCTGATTTGAGGCTGCTGCCAATATGGAAGCTGGTCATGAGGGAATAGAAGCAGGGAACCTGTGTGGTTGGATGGGTGACTTTTATGGTCAGTTCAAATCATTGGGCAGTTCAAATACTTGGTTATTTCACAGTAAATTTACAGTTCACATAATGGCAATAAATGTGAGATTTACTGCTTTCTCCGTCTACATCTTTGAACTCTTGTATATGGTCAACAGATCCCTAATAGTGTATGTGTATAGTATGTGTGTGTGTATATGTATACGTATATATGTATATATGTGTGTATATATATTATATGTACGTATATACTAGCATACATACCTAGCATCATTTGTATATCAGTGCTAGTGATGAATATGGCAGAACTTTATAGTACCAAGGTAATGTACATGACAGAAGTTCAGGTAGACCCACTACCTGAAGACCAATTACATGGCAGGACTTTTCATCAATGTATTTTAATAAATTGACATTTGTCAAATTATCATCTCTGCATATCCTACCATGATCAGGATTTCTATTTTTGCTTCTTCTTGTCTCTTTCCTTCTTTTATTTGTGCACTCTCGATAATTTTTTAATCAGTGTGTGTGTGTGTGTGTGTGTGTGTGTACAGGCACACAGGTGGCTCCATGCCCCTGTGGAGGTCAGAAGACAACCTCAGGCACTGGTTCTCAACCTTGATTCAGGCAGGATATCCTTGTTGGTCTCTGGAGAGGACACCAGACTAGCCAGTCTTCACTTGCCTGGAGATTCTCCTGCCTCTGCCCCCGTTGCTTATAGGATCAACACAATAACAGCTGCGTGATACTGTCCCTGACAATTCATGGTTACGAGGATTCAACCTCAAATCCCACAGTTGCAAAACAAGCTCTCCACCCACTGAGTCATCTTCATAGCCTCATCCTTAGCATTTTAGAAAGAAATAAAGGCTACTGCCATGAAACTGATAGGGAAGAGCTTCCCACAGTCATACCCCAAATTGATAAATCTCTGGATTTATGAGAAATGACACCAATGAAGCATCCTTGTCACATTAATCCTTTGCCCCAAGTTGACCCTGAGATCTTTATATTTACATCATAAAGTTTGAAGATAGGATTAATATGCCTTAAGTGCTTCGCCTAAAAGCCACAACAGAACAGCGTCAAGTGTAGCATTTAGATATCTCTGCTCACAGGTGGGCAGATGCACATCCACACAGGACAGGCAAGTTAGAAGAAGCTGACGGGTTTGTTCAGAGTGCATTTAACTTATGGATTCAAGTCCTTTCACCCCAGCTATGTTCTGTGTTCTGACAGTCCATTTCTATTGTCCAGGAGAAATTCCCATGAATGACTGGCTGCCTCCAAGGAGGCCATCTCTCTGAACCTCTTAGTCCCTTCTATTGCAGAGAGAGAATAGCAGTAGGAAATGACTGCATTCAGTCACCAAGTGGTGCTTTCTTTCAGTAGACCTAATGGTCCCCATTTCAAAGAAAAGGACTAAAGAAGTGAGGAAAAATGACCGTGGAAAACATATCTCCAATGTTAACAGGTGTCACAAACCTTCAAAATATGTATGTCTCAGATCTTCACTCTATGTATTTGCACTAAAGAAATGTCCAAAAACCTAGAAAAGGACAGACATGTATCAAGGCTGTTGTTAGCCACTGTGGTATTTACTATGGCAAACCAAAGAACCTAGAAACTGAACTGAACATCCATCCATGGATCAATAAATAAATTAGAGTGTGCCTGACTATTGGCAAATCATTGGAGCCATCAACAAAGAATATAAAAGAATGCATTGACAGATTTGGAGTTTGGTGTTTTAGTTTCCTGGTGCTGTTATACACAGACAGACAAATGTGGTGGCTTTATAAAATTAATTACCTTTCAGTTCAGGGGTCAAAATGAAATGTCTTCCTGGCCTTAAATCATGCCATCAGCAGGATTTTATTCTAGGTAGAGGTTGTGAGGGTCTTTTGTCATTGTTGTTTTCTTTTTACCTCTACTACATTCTGGACATGCCTACATGCCTTCATTCATGGCTCCTTCTTTTAGCTTCCAAGCCAACCATGTCTCTGACTCAGTCTCTCACCCTCTTCCTTTATCTATCTCTCCTCCTCTCTCCTCTCTCCTCTCCCCTCTCTCCTCTCTCCTCTCCCCTCTCTCCCCTCCCCTCTCCCCT
>NC_034600.1:76081967-76109674 GCF_900095145.1 Mus pahari | reverse complement strand
CTCTCTCTCCCTCCCTCTCTGCTGTACATGACGTAGTTGCAGGTGTGCTTGCTCGTGACGATCAGAGGCTGCTCTCAGAGTGCCTTTCTCAGTCTCTTCTCCACTCTAACAGTTGAATGAGGATCTCTGTTGAATCTAGAGCTTGACCCTTAGACTAGACCAACAGGACAGTGGGCCTCTAGGATCTGCCTGTCTCCATATTCCCCATGCTTGAATTATAGGCCCACAGCAGCACACAATAGCTTTTACATGGGTACTGAAGATCCATACTCAAGTCCTTATGCTTACAGAGGAAGCTCTGTACCCACCAAGTTCTACCTAGACTTCATTTGGTTCCATAACTTATTGTTGAGGACAGTTCTGTGACCAACATTCATGTGTGGGTATCTCCATAATGCACTGATATAGTCTTTAGAGAGTGGGCTGTATGGTGGATTATTTTCAGTTTTTCACGAAACTTCCATACTAATTTGCACAGTAAGTGGACTAGCTTACCTGCCCACCAGCATGTGCAAAGCTTCCCTCTGAGCCACACCCCCATTAGCATTTCTTAACAACTGCCATTCTCACTAGGGTCCGAGGACTCTCTGTGTACCTTTAATGTGCATTGCCCTGATGGCTGGTGATAGTGAATATTTATTTTAGATCCTTATTGGTCATTCATATTTTATCTTTTAAGAACACTCTGCTCATTTCACTAGCCCATTTATTAATTGGATTATTTGACATCTTGGTGTTTGGATTTTGGGGGATTCTTTATATATTCTAGATATGAATCCTCTGTACTGGCATAACAAGCCAAGACTGTCTCTCATTCTGCAGACTGCATCATCACTTGCTTGGTTCATTTGCTTTACAAAAGCTTTTTGACTTCATGAGATTATGTTCGTCAACTGCTGCTTTGTTCCCTGAGTGATGGTAGGCCTTCGATGGTAGCCCTGCGTTATGTCCTTGCTCGTTTCTCTGTCAGCTCCAGAGGTTTGGCTCTGATGTTTACATCTTTGATTCAGGTGGAGTTAATTTTGTACAGAGTTAAAGTTATGGCCCTCATTTATTTTTTGAGAGGTGGATATCTAGTTTTCCTGACACTATACGTTGACAAAGCTGTCTTTTCTCCAATGTATGTTTGTGGTATTTTTATCAAGAGTCAAATGAATATAGCCATGTGGGTTTTTTATAGGGTCCTTTATTCTACTACACTGATCTACGTGCCTGGTTTTGTTCTAGTACCAGAAGGTTTTATTAATATCACTCTGCAGTATGACTTGAGCTCAGGCATGGAGAGTCCCCCTCAGAACTCTTCTTTTTGCTCAGTACTGTTTCCATAAGATAAACTCCCAAATGACTAGTGGGTCACTGAGGAGATTTAGAAATTCCTGTGAATGCAAATGAAAATTAAGACAAAATTACTGAACCTTGACGGATACATCTAAGGCATCTCTAAGAAGAAAGTTTACAGCTATGAGATCTGACATTAAGGACTCAGAAAGATTGCAAATAAATAACCTAATGAAGAAACTCTGAGTCTTAAAAAAAAAAGCCAAATCTAAAAGCAATGATAAATGTTTTATTTAAAGATAAACAAGTTTTCCAGATATTTAGCCAGACTAACCAAAGGAAAAAAGATTCATATCAATAAAATTAGAAATTAAAAGGGGTCAAAAATATTAGATCTCAATGAAATCCAGAGACTCATTAAGGAGAATTCTGAAAATTTATGTTTAAAAAAAATTTGAAAAAGCAAATATTTTATAACATATGACCTATAAAAAATCAAGAAGTTATCAACAATTAAACAGACTCATAACAACCATAAGAGCAAACTTCCCACAAAGGAAGCCCCAAACCAGAGATATTTAATTCTAAATTCTGTGAAACTTTTTAAAGAGAATTAACTACAGTACTTCTAAAACTGTTCCACAGAACACATAGAGAAAACACTTCCAAATCATCCTGTGAAGCCAGTATTACCCTGGCTGTGAAGCCAGCATCACCTTGGTTACAGAATTAGACAAGGACACAACAAAAGAAAACAACAGACTAATTTCACTGATGGGCACATATATGATTCTTAATAAAATTCTTATAAATCATATTCAATCACATACAGACACAGGACACCAGGACCACATTGGTTATGTCCCAGATATTCAATGTTGGTTCTTCATCTGCTAATACAAAAGTATAATTTAAGATAGAAATAGACTTGAGGGCAGAAAACATATGGTCACTTCTCAACAAGGTCATCAAAAGACTATGACAAAGATACCTTCCAAATAAAAGCAGTGAAGAATCAGAACCCCAATAAATCCTATATACAGTAACCTGTATCCAATATTACCTTCAATGTGAAGAACTAGAAACATCTAAAAATTTGAAGGGAAACAATAGTTATAACTCCTGCCACTCTATTCAAATACTCAACCCTATCAATAAGACAAGAGAAAGAAATTTTTCAAAAAATACAAACAACAAAAGAAGTAAACACATTCTTATTTGCAAAGACATAGTCTCATGCTTAAAACATCAGATGGACCCCAGAAGGCAAAAGCCCTGACCTACCAAACTCTTTCAACACTTAAAAGTTGCATCAAGAATGAACATACTACAATTATTAGCTTTGCTGTACACCAAACACAAACTAGTTGAGGAAGAAAATAGAGAGGAGAAATCCCATTTCATAGTAGATTCAAAAATCTGGGGGGCAAGGGGGGGAAGCATAACGAAGAAAGTGAAAACCCTACAATGGAAAGTTTGTGTCAGTGAGGAAACAAATTGAAGAAGACACTAGGAGGTGGAAAACATCCTCCCTTATCTGTAGACTTGTAGAAATGATATTGCAAAACATGGCTGTTACCCAAAGTGACCTGCAGATCCAAAGCAGCCCTCACCAAGATTCTAATGGCATTCTTCACAGAACTAGAAAAGCAATCCTGAAACTCATTTAGAAGCATGAAATACCTGAATAGTAACAACCATCCTTAGCAGAAAGAGCAATGCTAAAGATATCGCATGCATGATCTTAAATTATTACTGGAGCAATCGTGACTAAGAGCCAGCATCATAAAGGTACAAATAGACACATGGACCACTGGAAAATCACAGAGGACCCAGAAACCTGCCCATACACTACATAAAATACAGCCCCCTCTATAAATGGTGCTGGAGAACTGGATGTCCATCCATAGGAGAATAATATAATCTGAAGTCACAAGCCTGTGTTTGCAGCTGCTCAAAAGGCTGAAGCAGGAGATTTGCAAGTTAAAGTTCTGTCTGGGCTATACAACCTGAACAAGTTGATGATAGCTTATCTTTAAAAATATATGTTTTTTAAGTTAAAGAAAACTAAAGAAGTAACTTCATGGTCCTGGGTTGAATTCCCAGGAACACACCAAACAAAAGGAAAAGAAAGGTGGGATAGAACAAAACTAGATTCCTATCACTCTGCATTTAAAAAGGTAATTCAAAACTGATCCATGACCTTTGTACTGGCTAGTTTTGTGTCAACTTGACACAGGCTGGAGTTATCACAGAGAAAGGAGCTTCAGTTGGGGTAATACCTCCAGGAAATCCAGCTGTAAGGCATTTTCTCAATTAGTGAGAGGTCCCCTTGAGGGTGGTGTCATCTCTGGGCTGGTAGTCTTGGTTCTATAAGAGAGCAGGCTGAACAAGCCAGGGGAAGCAAGCCAGTAAAGAACATCCCTCCATGGCTTCTGCATCAGCTCCTGCTTTCTGACCTGCCTGAGTTCCAGTCCTGACATCCTTTGGTGATGAACAGCAGTGTGGAAGTGTAAGGTGAATAAACCCTTTCCTCCCCAGCCTGCTTCTTGGTCATGATGTTTTGTCTGGGAATAGAAACCCTAAGACAAATTGGTACCAGCATAGTGGAGTATTCCTATGACAACCTAACCATGTTTTCGGGAGGACCGGGGAAGGACTTTGGAACTTTGGGCTAGAAGATCCATTAAGAACACTGTGGGATGTTGTGTAGGAGCTTGGAAGATAATGTTGAGAACAGTGCAGACGATGAAGACCTAGCTTGTAAAATTTCAGAGGGAAAATTAAAGACTCTTTTCAGGGCCATTGCTTTGGTTCTGGTTAGCTGGGGCTGAAGAATCAGCTGTGATTAGCAAGATACCAGAACTACTAAAGCAAAAACTTTGCATTACTGGGACTATTGATGCTGGTTAGCTGGAGCTAAGAAATTAGCAGTGATTAAGAAGAGACCAACATCATTGAGGTGACATCTTCTGGGAAGTGTTTTCTGAGAGCACAGAAGCTGTGTTCCAGAGATAGCCAAGGTTGTACCTTGTGCTGTGGCTGGACTTGGTAATGTGTAAGAGTTACCCAGGTGGTACTGGTTTTGAAGGCATGAAGCGGTCATGCAGAGCAGCTGAGGCTCGGCACTGTGAGAGGCCATGGAAGGCTCTTGGTGAAGGTGCAGCCTCATTTGCAATTGATGTCCCAGGACTGAAGGGGTCATGCAAAGGAGTTGAGGCTTGGCACCATGAAGAGAGCCTATGAGAGGCTATTGTTACAGTGGAAGACAGCAGTGTTTTGGAGATGCCAGTACCATGAGATGACCACCAAGAACAGCAGCAGCAGTGGAGTACAGGCTGCTGGAGCCTAGAAGACAACGTGAGTGCTACAAAGGGCATGACTGGAGAAGTGACCCAAGCCCTTGGAGGAGCCCAGAAGATCTCTAATTGGATCCCAGACATTGAATGGTTGGAGATTGATTTTAGTTTTTGATTATGCCTGTGCCCTGATATTTTTCCCTCTTGAAGGAAGTTTTTTAGTGAAGCCCACAGTTAAGAGACTTTGAATTTTAAAGTACTTTGAATTTTAAAAGATACTGGCTATTTTTAAAGCATTGAACTTTTAATATGTAAAAACTGTGGGACTCTTAAAGTTGTTTAGATCTTGGGGATGAATAAGAAACTAAGGGTTGAGGCTTACTAGTGATGTGTTTGTGTGTCAAGTTGACAAGGGGTCAATTGTACTGGCTAGTTTTGTGTCAACTTGTCACAGACTGGAGTTATCACAGAGAAAGGAGCTTCAGTTGGGCTAATGCCTCCAGGAAATCCAGCTGTAAGGCATTTTCTCAATTAGTGATCAAGGGGGAAGTTCCCTTGTGGGTGGTGCCATCTCTGGGCTGGTAGTCTTGGGTTCNATAAGAGAGCAGGCTAAGCAAGCCAGGGGAAGCAAGCCAGTAAAGAACATCCCTCCATGGCCTCTGCATCAGCTCCTGCTTTCTGACCTGCTTGAGTTCCAGTCCTGACTTCCTTTGGTAATGAACAACAGTGTGGAAGTGTAAGCTGAATAAACCCTTTGCTCCCCAACTTGCTTCTTGGTCATGATGTTTGTGCAGGAATAGAAGCCCTGACTAAGACAACCTTTATACATGATCTGAACCTTTAGAGTAAACTACACAGAAAACAGTTCTTTCAAGGCATAGGCAGAGGTGAAGTCTTAAAGAGCATCAAGAAGCTTACAGGACTAAGCCTTACACAAAGAATTACAAACAACTGAGGAACGCTCAGGTGAGAAAACAGGCTTCCCCAGGGAAAAACACACTGTAATGGCTATTCCTGGTTGTCAACTTTACTACATCTGGAGTGAACTACAATCCAGAAATGGAAGACTCACCTGTAATCCAGATCTTGAGGCATAGTGACCATGAAAATCTTAGGCCCAAGCAAGGTACTACACGCATATAATTCCAGGTGAGTTCGGTAAGCAGATCTCTGAGTTCGGGGCCAACATGGGACGGAGCAATTCCAAATCCAGGTGGTGCACGTCTTTAATCTGGGCCATACCTTCTGCTGGAGGCCTACATAAGGACAGTGGAATAAGGAAGGCTTCTTTTCTGTCCGCTTGCACTTACTTGACAGCACATCTGTTGGAACCCACATTTTCAGGATTCCACCTTATACAAAAGAGCAGGTGAAACTATTAGCCTCATGGAACTGAGCAACTACCAGATTCTTGGAGTTCCCATTTACAGTTACCCATTACTGAGTTAGTTAGAATGCAGACTGTAAGTAATTACAATTAATTCCCTTAATGTAGAAAGACATTCCATAAGTTATATGAATCTAGAGAACCCTAATACACACACCACACCAATTGGTTGTCCAGTACCAAATGGTCACCCCTGAAAACATACATACAAGTAACATTGGACAGATTTAGTAGAGGGTATATATATTTAGGAATATATACATAGAGAAACAGTGTGTGTGATATGTATATATGTATGTATATGAGTGTATGTGTGTATGTGTGTGTATCTGATATACCATATCACAACCATATATATATACATGATCAATATAATATATATTATTATCAATGTTATATCAATATATAAATTACATCGATATTATATTAATATAATGTGTATTATATGATCATATTTATATATGATCTATTTAAAATAGAGAGGCCAGAGGCCATGAATTTGAGAGAAAGAGAGCAACATGGGAAAGGATACATGAGAGAGGTTGGAAGGAAGAATAAGAAAGGGGAAAATGCTACAATTGCATCTTAATTTCAAAAATGTTTTAGAAGAATATCAGTAGTACAGACAATAATCTCCAGAGCTGACAAATGGGACTGCACGGGATGGAAGAGCTCTACACAGCAAATGAAGCAGCAAAGCAAAGAGACTGTCTACAGAGTGAGAGAAAAAAATCTTTGAAAAATGCACATCTGACAGGGTGTTAGTATTTGGAATCCATATCTTTTAAAGCTTCAAAATTAAAATACAAAACAGTTTACTCAATCAACCAATGGACTACTACATAGAACTGACACAAGCATAACAAGTATTTAAAAAGGTGTTCAGCTTCCTTCGCTGCAAGGAAATATAAATCTTTGAAATCCCAATCAGAATGACTATCATTTAGAAAACTGGCAACAGGTTTGGCAAGGAAGGGATTAAGAACCCACACACAGTTTTATCTTTATTTTAAAATGTTTTTTTAAATTTTCATACAATATATTTTATATTGTTTCTCTTCCCCCAACTCCTCCCAGATCCCATCTGCCTCCTCTTCTACGTAGATCTGTATGCCTTGAGGGGAGGGCTTTGTTGAAGAATCCTAGTTAGTACTGAGTCTCTTGCTCTCTGTATAGTGTGCTGTAGTGGGCTTCTCCATTACTCCCCATCAACTGCAAGCAGCTTGTGTGATGGGGTGAACTGGTCAGGGATGAACAGTTGTTAGGAAGCAATTCATGGCTGTTTTCATCTGAAGGAATAATTATGTAGGTTTTCCCTTGGCGCCCATGACTCATTAACCATGTCAGGTTGCATCTCATGGAGTGGACCTTAAATTCAACCAAGAAGTACTTTGTTACTCCCAGAATATTTATTACTCTGAACAAAACTCAACTCCAAATGGATCAAAGACCTTAACCTAAGACCTGATACTCTGATTCTTACGGAATAGAATAGAATAGAATAGAATAGAATAGAATAGAATAGAATAGAATAGAAGCAAGGGATATGCTTGAACTGATTGGCATTGACACAAAGATTTTCTGAATAAGACAGCACTAGCATGGGCATTAAGACAAATAATAAATGGGACCTCATGAAACTAAAAAGCTTCTGTACGACAATGCAAACCATCACTCAAGAAAAAGGCAGCTTACAGAATGAGGAAAATTACTAATTATACATCTGTCAGATTGTTACTAACTAGAATATACAAAGAACTAAAAAAAGAACTGGCTATCAAAGAAACAAAGAACCTAGTCAAAAAGTGGAGTGTAAAACTACACAGAGAGTTCCCATAAGATGAAACACAAATGTCTGATAAACACTTAATAAATTTTAATAGCCTTAGCTATCAAAGAAGTAATTCGTACTACTTTGAAACTTCATCTTACTCCATCAGAATAGCCAAGATAAATAAAATAAATGACAGAACATGCTAGAAAGACATGGGGAAAAGGGAACACTCATCCATCACTGGTGTGAGTGTAATTCAGTACAGACACTATAGACATCTATGTAACGTGTTCTCAAAAATCTGAATAGATCTACCATAGATACACCACTCTTGAGCATGTGCCTAAAGGACTCTACATCTTACTGTATAAATACATACTCAACCATGTTTATTGCTGCTATATTCATAATAGTTATTGCTGCTCTATTCATAATAGTCAGAAGTTAGAAATAGCTTTGATGCTCCCATCACTTGATGAATAGACAATGAAAATGTGGTACACTTACACTATAGAATATTATCCAGCTTTAAAGAAAAATGAAATCTGCAGATAAATGGAAAGAGCTAGAAAAAAAAACATCCCCCACTTTTAGTGGGAACATAAAATGTGCAGCTACTGAGGAAATCAATCAATATGGAGGCTCTTCATATACATAGAAACGGAACTAATACAGGACCCAACTATATCACTCTTGAGCATGAACCGAAGGACTCCATACTCGCACAACTATGACTCATGCTGAACTACTCACAATAGCCACTCTACGGAATTGACATAGATGTCCATGAACAGATGGATGAGTTAAGAAAACACAGTATATATCACAATGGAATTTTATTTCCTCTAAAGAAAAAAGAAAAAAATATGACATTTGGAGAAAAAAAAAAATGAATGGAACAGGAGTTGATGATGCTAAATGAAAAAAGCTCAAACCAGAAAGAAAAGTACCACATTTTAAATTCTTTGCATATGTGGGATATAAATTTAAATGTCTGCGTGTATGTGGGTGCATGCATGTATGAGTGTGTGCATGTGCATGTGTGTGTGTGTTTGTTATGGAAGAAGAAGAAACTACACTGTAGAGAGGATGGAAAGATCTAAAACGGAAAGGGAATGAGAAAGTAATGGGAGATGTGCGTCATGAAAGCAAATGAGGGAACGATTTGGGGAAGAAAGAGATGAGCAATAAGGGTACAGAAAGAACACTTCTTAAAAAACAGTAAAGCCAATTGTCTCTGACACCCTGCTTTTCTTTTCTCTGAGTCTCATCCCCACACACATAGGAGTGCGATTTCTCTGTTCTTTGAGAAACAACCACACTGCTTCTTATAATCACACCGTTTTGGTCCTGAGGTCTGTGTTGGGTTTCCCCCATTGGCTCACACTGCATCGGATACTTTTCCCCTGAGTTATTCACACTGCAGTGGGAAAGGTGACTAAGTTCTATTTCAACATCTCCATCAACTCCTAAATTCCTGAGACAGGTACTATGTACAATTTCCTTTCTATTCTTAAGTCATGCCTGGTACCCACCATTTGTAGAGACTCACAACCTATTTGTTGGCATACATGTAAATGAAAATCTGATAGCTGAGTTCACTGTGTCATGGGGAGCTCCCATGAACCTGGAAAGTTTAGAAATCAATAACAAGTCTATCTATCTCTTGGGAGGGAGAATACTTTAAGGAAATATGAGCCAAATATATTTTTCTCTTCTGTTATCTTCTTCTCCTTTTATGTAGTCAAGATACAGAATCAACCTTGAAGCGTATCAGCAGATGAATGGATAAAATGTGACATTCATTTATATGGAAATGAGAGCAGAAGGTACAGAAGGGTTAGGAGATCCAAGGGGTTGACCAGATGGTTCAGGGGGTATGGGGGAATGCTTGTGTGTTGTGTGTAGACCCAAGGACATGAGTTTTACTCCTGGATAACAAAATGGAAGAAGAGAACTATCAAGAGTTTTCCTCCAGTGCTGGTGGAAAGATGAAGCAGAATTTGAAGAAAGGGCCAGCCAATAATTGGCCCAACTTGAGACCCATCCCTTGAGAGACAGCCCACTCTGACACAATGATATTCTTGCAGAATGATAACTTGTAGACAGAAGCCTAGCATAACTGCCATGAGAGAGGCTTCACTCAGCAATGGATGGAAATTTATGCAGAGACCCACAGGAAAAACATTAAGTAAAGTTTGGAGAATCCAGTGGAAGAGGAGGAAGATTTGAAGAAGTAAGAGGTGTCAATGTGACACCACAAGAAAACCTACAGAAACACCTAACCAGGGCTGTAAGGGCTCACAGAGACTGAACTGCAGCTAGAGAGCTCACATGAGATGGAACTAGGCCCTCTACACATATGTAGCTGTTGTGCAGCTGGGTCTTCACATAGAATTCCTAACAGGGGTGTAGGGGCTATCTCTGACGCTGTTGTCTTTGGATCCCTTTTCCCTAACTGGGCTACACATCTAGCCTCAATAAAAGAAGATGCATAGTCTTAGGGCAATTTGATATGCCAAAAGGAGTTGATATCCATGGGAAGCCTCATTTTTTCTGAGGAGAAAGGAAGGAGGGATGGATGTGGGGGAGAGGGACTGGGAAGAAGGAGGAGAGGCTGCAATAGGGGTGTAAAGTAATTAAATAATCAGAAAATCTGGAAAAAATCAGGAGAAATGAAATTTAAAAAGAAAAAAGAAAGAAAAGAGTTGTTCTCTGGTTTCCATGCATGCACTGTGGCAAACACTGTGTGCATACACATACACACACACACACACACACACACACACACACATTTTTAATAAATAAGTAATTCCAGTGTTCTTTATATTATAATATTTCAAAGTGGTTAATATAAAGAAATTTTGGATGCTCACAAAAGAAGCACATTAAGGTGCTGAATATGCCAACTGCCCCAACAGCAAAGAGGGGCTCTTATCTCAAGAATGATGGGAAACCACAATGATGGGGTCTCAACCTGGGATAAATACAGCAGACTTCACGTGGCTGAAGAGAGCTGAGAGCAGATTGGATTGCCATCTCTATTCATGTTAGATCTGACAGTGACTATGTCCCAAGTGATATAATAGTGGCATTCTGAACTCTGAAGAGTGGGGGTGTCAGAATGATGCTCCATTCTCCAGCCTGAACAACCTGGTGGTGCTTTGAACAAATGCAGGATAATGACAGATCCGGTTAGCTGACAGGGGTCAGGAAACACCAGGAACAGGGTAAAGATAGTGTCACTAATGCAGCCCCAGTCTCAATTTTCTACTCTGCCATTCTTTATGAACTGTCAAAAGTCTCCAAACAGATCCATTGTTTTGATCACCAAACCCTGTTTCCAGATTTTCTTCATTTCAAGAATATCACCAACTTTTATCTTAATCAGACCAAGGTGTTTTAGCCTCAAAATAAGACCACCAAGTCTGCAAGGCACCCTCTTCAGCCTGAAAGCTGATGTACATTAATGTTCTGAATCTTGGATCAGAATAAACACAAACAGACTCCTTTGGAAATCTTACCCTAGAAACTGAACTCCAACCTGGCCAAGACCACATTCCTCTGAGATGAACATGGCCAACACCACTCCGTTCAGCATTCTCAATTCAACCTTGATTAAATAATGAGAAACACTTGGATATAATGAACACATACAGATGTCAACAACAAGAGAACTTTTGCCCTCAGTCCCTCCTGCCACATGGCAAGCTTCCCTCCTACACAGCGATTAGCTCAGTGTAGCTCTAACCTATAGCCACATTCCAACAGAAACATTTCAATTCTCCTCATTGTAGCCAGAAAAGGACAGAGCATGCTAAAATGGTTACTAACCAATTTTCATAATCAGAAGGAATTGTACTATATTGGCCAAAATATTAGTCATGGGATTAGAATCTATCCTCCCCTGAACAGGCTAATCCTCTTACAGATAGCTCAAAGTAATCAGGTTAGCTTCACAGTACATTTTAGTAAACCCATCACTCTTGCAGAGGAATTTCAGAAAAGGGAAAGATCAAACAGTTCTTCAAACCCTTCATGCAGATGAAACACTGGGAAGAATAAATGTCTTACAAAGCACTTATATAATTGATTTAAGCTAAAATACCCTAATAGAGATACATTTGCCATCACAAATGGATTTGTACTAGAAAGCCTTCCACCGTGGAAACAAATCTCAGTGCTAGTTTTTGAAGAACATGACAGCAGCGAGAAAGGGCAGAGGAAAACATCCCCCCTAGCAGCCGTGCCTTCCAGCAGGTTTACTGTGAAAGCTTCAGCAAGGCTTTTGAAGCTCATGATGACCAGACATCGTGGCTGCTTGTTCTGTACTCTTCTGAGTGGACGTCGCTCCGAGCAGCCACGGTGACTCTAAAGCAGAGTCGGGTGGCACGTTTCTGGGCATCTATCACATTTTGGGGTACGCTCATCCAATGCACCTTGGAATACCCAACGTTTTCTTACACATTATTTTACAAAGCTACTGCCATGTCATACCTTCTTTTAGCTTACAAAACTGCTTGAGTACCCAGGAATGATCCACTGGTTTCCACACAGATTCAAGCTCTCACTGAATCCCTCCACACTGTACTGGTCTTTCTCGTATATTGATCTCATTGGTTCGCTGCCCAATCCAGACACACAGCATAAAAAAAAAAAAAAGATGTTAGTAATCAGGCCTTTCTAACTATTCACATGACTGATTTTTAAAAAAATCCTGGCCGGCAAACACCTCAGATAGAACATATGGCAGCATCACCACCAACTGCCACCAGTAAGTGGCCTTGCATATATCCCATAGACTCTTAAAGGCCTATTTGAGGACAAACACACACCTCCAAACTAAAGCACTGCATACCCTTGCAGTGACTGACAAGAAGAGAAAAAGATCTCTGGTCACCCCACCTCAACCTATGTTCCCAAGATGCCACCTTTCTGCCACTTACCCAGCACAGGTCCACCCCTCTGCCTACAGTGGAGTGCTAATGGCAGTAACCAACATAACGGCAATAAAATGTTTTGTGTTTTTGAAGAATAGTAGTTTGATGGTTCATTGTCCGTGTCAAATTATATTCCTGTAGGTGACCAGACTGGGAAGTCTGCTCAAAGCACTCATGTGGGAGACTACATGAGTATATGTAGGACTACATCATTATATGTAAGAGAGGCTACACATTGTATGTAGGAGAGACTACACGTTATATAGAGGAGAGACTACACGTTATATGGAGAGACTACACGTTATATAGAGGCAACTCCCAGGAACAGCTGCTCTTGAAGTCAGAACAACATTCTTCTTCTTTCCTTCCTTCCCTCCTTCCTTCCCTCCTTCCTTCCTTCCTTCCCTCCTTCCTTCCCTCCTTCCTTCCTTCCCTCCTTCCTTCCCTCCTTCCTTCCTTCCTTCCTTCCTTCCCTCCTTCCTTCCCTCCTTCCTTCCTTCCCTCCTTCCTTCCCTCCTNCCTTCCCTCCTTCCTTCCTTCCCTCCTTCCTTCCCTCCTTCCTTCCTTCCCTCCTTCCTTCCCTCCTTCCTTCCTTCCCTCCTTCCTTCCCTCCTTCCTTCCCTCCCTCCTTCCTTCCCTCCTTCCTTCCTTCCTTCCCTCCTTCCTTCCTTCCTTCCTTCCTTTCTTTTTCTCTTACTTCCTTCCTTCTCACCTCACTTTAATGACAAATGACTTCCTATGAGAAGTCTTAGTCTAATGAGATACCATCATAAAGTTAAAAAGTAACACAGAAAATGTTAGAAATATAGAATGATGGGTGATGCTTTGGAACTTTGCCAAGCTAGCTTCACATTTTAATTACTGTGTCATTAGGAGACAGACAAATATGGGCAATAAAAAAAAAACAGCAGTAATCTAAAAGACTATTTTTAGCTAATGGTTCAAAGTCTTCCCACAAGATCCTTTACTATCAACAGCTGTTGCATTTGCAGAAGGTTAGAACCACAGAGCCTGCCTGAGGGATGGGGTGGACTGAAGAGAACCAGGTGAAATAAATACCCAGAGAGGTCAAAAAGATGGGACCCATTTATCCTCAACGCATAGAAAAACAAATGAGAATTCTAGATTCTAACATCATAACAAAAAAATTCTTTATTCAACATGCTACTTCACTTTTCTGGCCAACGATGTCTCCTTTTTGAAAACTCCAAAGCTAACCCATTAAGTTAGTGACAAATTGCTGTTTGACACACATGTAGCAAGAACGTGGTAACCCTAGCAAACAAGTTGGCAGATAGTGATACCAAGGCAGAGGTGACCCTTTCAGGAGAACAAGCCTGTGTTGGCTCCTCAGTATCTCCTAGGCAGCTCTCTCCCTCAGAACTCCCTTTTGATCACTGACCATGTAGCCCCGCTTCACAGCAGAGGGTTTGGAATAAACATGATAATGTAGCTGCTACTTCCTGAGAGTAAGCATGATACACCAAACCCAGACACTATTGTGGATGACAACAAGAGCTTGCTGACAGGAGACTTATATAGCTGTCTCCTGAGAGGCTCTGCCTGTGCCTGACAAATACAGAAGTGGATGCTCACAGCCATTCATTGTACGGAGCACAGAGTCCCCAATTAAGGAGCTAGAGAAAGTACCCAAGGAGCTGAAGGGGTTTGCAGCCCCACAGGAGGAACAACAATATGAACTAACCAGTACCTCCAGAGCTCCCTGGGACTAAACCACCAACCAAAGAAAACACATAGTGGGACTCATGGCTCCAGCTGCATATGTAGCAGAGGATGGCCTAGTTGGTCATCAATGGGAAGAGAGGCCTTTGTTCCTGTTGAAGGTTATATGCCCCAGTATAGGGGAATGCCAGGGCCAGGAAGCAGGAGTGGGTGGGTTGGTGAGCAGGGGCAGAGGGAGGGGATAGGGGGTTTTCAGAGGGGAAACTAGGAAAAGGGATAACATTTGAAATGTAAATAAAGAAAATATCTAATAAAAATTAAAAATTAAAATAAAAAAAAAAACAAAACCAAAGTTCCCCAAATCCTCTCCACACTGGATGATCGGGTATTATGGAAATAATTGTACCCCCTAATCCATATACTGAAGCCCTAATCCCCAGTATATAATAAGTATTAGACAGTAGTTAGAAACAGGGTTGTTTAAAATGTAACTAAATTAAAAGGAAGTCATGTTTAAAGTCACCCCATCCAATCTGATTGTTCTATCTAAGGAGACTTGAGATAGACATTCCCAAGGCTCCAGTGAGTGACGTCAGAGCTCACATACGTGTATCTTTCTCTCTCATGTGTGGTTTTAATCAGGCTTGTTCTTCTGCCCTACGTGTCACCACCAGCAGACAATAGAAGTAACATCTAACACCCCATCGAACGGGCAGAGAGCCCATGGTCAAACACTGAGGGAAAACAAGTTTAAGAGGGAACGGGGACCAGGGGTAGTGTATGCCTTTAATCTCAGTACTAAAGAGGCAGAAGCAGGCAGATCTCTGTGACTTCGAGGTCAACCTGGTCTACATAGTTTCAGGATAACCAGGACTATATAGTAAGACATTTTTCTCAAAAAAGCAGTAATAATAATTGAAGAGGAAAAGGAGGATTATGATGATGAGTAGAACTGGGATGTATGGATATTCCAGGCCATAATTAGCTAATAGTAATGATAATTTTAGACAGAAAAATATATGCATTTATATTTTTTCCAATTTTTAATTAGGTATTTACTTCATTTACATTTCAAATGCTATCCTGAAAGTCCCCTATACCCTCCTCCCCCCTGCTCCCCTACCCACCCACTCCCACTTCTTGGCCATGGCCTTCCCCTATACTGGGGCATATAAAGTTTGCAAGACCAAGGGGCCTCTCTTCCCAATGATGGCTGACTAGGCCATCTTCTGCTACATATACAGCTAGAGACACAAGCTCTGGAGGTACTGGTTAGTTCATATTGTTGTTCCACCTATCGGGTTGCAGACCCCTTCAGCTCCTTGGGTACTTTCTCTAGCTCCTCCATTGGGGGCCCTATGTTCCATCCAATAGCTGACTGTGAGCATCCACTTCTATGTTTACCAGGCACTGGCATAACCTCACAAGAGACAGCTATATCATGGTCCTTTCGCAAAATCTTGCTGACATAGGCAATAGTGTCTGGGTTTGGTGGCTGATTATGGGATGGACCCCCGGGTGGGGCAGTTTCTGGNTGGTCCATCCTTTCATCTCAGCTCCAAACTTTGTCTCTGTAACTCCTTCCATGCGTGTTTTGTTCCCAATTCTAAGAAGGGGCGAAGTGTCCACCCTTTGCAAAACACATGAAACTCAAGAACGGATTCATATTTATTCACACTACTGAATATTCATCAAGCAACTGTCTCACATTGAGCCTCAACAGTCAACTGATCCTTACTCTTAACTCCCTGGAATCTCCCCCTTCAAAGCTCTTTTGCCTGAAGAAAACTTCAATGGCTCCTGAATCACTAGAACCAGCCCAGGATTTTCATATTTATGTTCTACCTCTACTTCTGATGTCTCCCTTCTGGCCAAAATCCTCTATCTTTAGAGCCAATTCTCATCTTGGTCTTCATCTTAGATATTTTTTCTCATAATTTTCCGGTCTATTCTCACTTATTGTACCCATGCCAGCTTTCTATCAAAGTAATAATTTCTCCATCACTTATCTATTTATAATTGCCAATGTTACCAGGACTGTGACCTCTTCCCACTGTGACTGCACATCCAGCTTTCTAATAAGGAAAACTACATTAACCACACCTGTATTAGTCAGGGTTCTCTAGAGTCACAGAACTTACGGATAGTCTCTATATAGTAAAGGAGTTTATTGATGACTTACAGTCTGCAGTCCAATTCCCAACAATGGTTCAGTAGTAGCTGTGAATGGAAGTCCAAGGATCTAGCAGTTGCTTAGTCCCACACAGCAAGCAGGTGAAAGAGCAAGAACAAGACTCCCTTCTTCCAAAGTCCTTATATGGTCCCCAGCAGAAGGTGTAGCCCAGGTTAAAGGTGCGTGCTACCACACCTATAATACCAGATGACCTTGAACTCAGAGATCTCTCTGTCTTAATCTTCTGGAATCCATAGCCACTATGCCTCAAGATCTCCATACCAAGATCCAGATCAGAAACTTCTATCTCCCAGCCTCCAGATTAGGGTCACTGGTGAGCCTTCCAATTCTGGATTGTAGTTCTTTCCAAATATAGTCAAGTTGACAACCAGGAATAGCCACTACACCACTCATAGCCCAAGAGAGAGAACCGTTTCTGTAGTCCTTCCCACAACTCCTCCTCAGCATCCACACCTGCTACATCCACTTCAGTAGTGACAAGCGCGACAGGCCCCAAAAACCTGGACGCTGTCCCGAGGCGAAAAGTTCACAGAAACTTGGTCTCCTGGAATCGTGGCATCCTGAATAACGAATGCTCCAATGTCCTTACTTTAGTTGGTAAACAGATTCATGTGCTTTCCCTTAATATTGCTTTATTATAAGTGCTTCTAAGGATTGACTTTTTGGCATATAGCTAAGTTAGATTCTTCACCAGTCCTAGGCAGTCAGTCCTTGAGTTGACCCTGGGTTTAGGTAGATAAGTCACTGCCCTACACAGGAATTTACCACTCTCTAGGAAGAAGGAAGTTTGTGATCTAAAGAGGAACCAGAGTAGATACTTAGAACCATAGATAGCTGAGTTACACCCATACAATAAACAAGTATTTACAGTGGCCTGGGGGAAGGTGGACTATACAATAGATTAGAATAGGAACTATGGCAAGGGCATGAAGCCCTTGCCCCTGGCTTCTAAATTTAAGCTGACTTTAGGTGGAGCTGTTTTTGATCCCAGCTATTAACATTGAATTTTATCCCAGTTGGTTCCTGCCAGTCCTTCTGTGTTTGCATTCCTCTGTTTTGTGTAACTTCCCTATTTTCTTCTGTATAAATAGTCTGATGCTCGATTTGACAAATTACATTCAGATGTTACATGCTCTCTCACGTCGGTCTGTTTGTCATTCACTGAATCCTCGCTCACCTGCAACTGAACCGGAGTTTTGCTCATAGATTGGGGACCCAAGTGAGGTCCATTTGCAGCACACACCCAGGGTGAGAAGGTATAAGCTGTTGGCCTCTATGACATAAGTCTGAGAATGTGTGGGCATTGCCTGGGGATGAAGCCTATATTCAGGCAAGAGCTACACACACTGGTCCAGGTTCTTTGCCCTGGCCTCGCAACTGCTGTCTTTCCCAGACAAGCTGGTATAGGTCATTTCTTCCTTCTTTGTTTTCTTATTTAGTCACAGTTTACTCATTTTATTCCCTTTGAGGAAATCTTTCTTTACTACTCTGTCTTAGATAGAACTGACATTCCTGGGGTTAAAGCCTGAAATGTAAGATAAGTTCCACTGTAACCTTACATTTTTCTTCAAACCTTATTTTTAATGACAGTTCTTAAATACTTTAACCTTCATTGTAGTCCACCAGAGGAAGTGGAAAAGAAAGGATACAGGGGAAGTGAACAAGTTTAGAAAGGTTCTTTGGAGCAATTCTAGTCTGTGTTGTCTGGAAATTGGCAGCTCAGTTCACAGGTTAGCAGGTACTGGCAGCTCGCTCCACCCACAAACACCTCATAGATACTCCAACAAACAGTCCAGTTCTGTAGAGTCAAGTTAGCAACAGCGGTAACAGACCCTAGCAGAGATAGCCAGGCTTTGGTCTCAGCTCAAGTCAGTAGGAGGGACCCGGAGAGACACCAGGAGAAGTTCTTGGCTTTGCCTCCCTCAGAAGGTCATTGAAGACACGAGACAGACAAGTGGTGCAGAGCTAGCTGCACCAGCAAGTCAAGCTCTGTCTCCATCACTCCATGGAGTCCTGTTTATATCCTCCAAACATCACATGTCCTCCAGGTGCCTTGCCTCAGCACAGCTCTTGCCTCAGTATGTGTATCCAATCAGCCTGAGTCTGAGGAGTCCCAACAAATGGAGCTCAACTACACAATGTAAGGCAGATCAATACATGTGTGTCAGTCATTAGCAAAGAATCCTTCATCACACATCCTTTCACGTGCTTGCTTTAGCAGAACATCCTCTCTCCTGTGTCTACTTCAGTGAAATTTTCCTTTATGAGTCAGCCTTATTCTTTCACCTGTGTCTGCTTCAGGAAAACACTCCATCAGGTGCTTGCCCCAGCAAAACACCATCCAACACAACTGACTTTCCAAAGAACCCTTAACTCTCCACTTCATTCCACTACATACAAGTTCCTACTGTATTGAACAAATTCCACTGTTGCAGTATTTGTACTGTGTTGTGAGATATACTCTATCTGACTCCCCATCATTCCGTGAGCCATTGCAGATAGCATCCTTCCTCACTCACTGATGGAGTCACATGATCCTGTCCCACCTCTGTGGGACTCTTGAAGCTCCCTAGAGGAATTAAACTTTAAAAAAAAAGCAGTACTGACAACCCACATCACACAAAGGACCAGGAGAGCAAAATGACTTTGCTAAGAACACAAACTGATATTCAAAGATGTCACTAGCACACTATGCCCTCTTCCAGGTCAATGACAGAAGTAGGATGAAGAGTGGCACCACCCAAGGCCACTTGACCTTCCTGACACACAGCTCAGTCAGCTGTAACTTCATATGATCCTTTCTTCCACTTAGCTCCGTGGAAGTCACAATTGACCTTTCACTTCCCTGGAATAGTTTCTGTGGAGATCAATAGTTTGTAAAATTTGACCGTTGACATTTGACAAATGAAGGGCCCTGTTTGAAACTGAGCCCTAATATTTCTGGACTACTGGCACTTGAAAGGGAGGAGAGTCCAGACAGCTTGTTTGTTTGAGAGCAAGTCTCTGAGTGTATCCATCTGGTTCTGCAGATGCAAGCCTAGTGTCTATCACTGAAGCAATAGAAGTGTGGTGATGATCTAGTCAGAGCATAAGACATTTTAGCCAACAATGAACCATGTGCGTGACAAGATTATAAAGGACTTTGTATGTTTTTAGACACATAAACACCATTGTGTATAATTGCCTACAATACTACATATAGTTAGACACATAAACACCATTGTATATAATACCACGTATAGTAGTAAGTGATGAACTGCTTTATAGTCTGGGTGTGGAGCAAGGTTATGACTCAGGTTTGTATGTGTTCACTCTATGCTGTTAGTGCAGTGACAAATTTACCTAACAGTATATAACTCACAAACTATCCATTTCATTTAAACCATTAAATTTAAACCATTTAAATCATTGTCTATGTATCATTGAGTTTTTGTTGGCTTTTTGTTGGATAGGAATCGGCAGGAGAGAGAAATGAAATGGTTTTTGATTTGGTGTCAATTTTATAAAGAGTATTGCTGAGGCTACATGAAGGCAGAAGCTGTCCTGCACTGTTAATCTTTGTGAACAGGCCTTAGACTAGAATGCCCAGATCTGGAAAACTCTTCCCTTCTGACTTGATTGCCCTTGAAGCCCCTGGGACGAACAGTGAGCAGTGTACCTAGAAATGAATATACACTTCACAATACATCCCTCCCAGAAGAACCAGCTCTGGAAACAGAGAAAGCAGATCCTGGAGGTGGATGGACCTTCAACTGGCAAGCAGACTGTGCTTATCTTGAGGTTCTTTAACCTTGGAGCGGTGAGACTCAGAGTGTTTTTCACATAATAGGCAGGAGAAGTCACCCCCTCCTGACATCCACTACCCTAATCACAGACACCACTCTTAGGTGGATTGTACTTCCGTTTTATGATCCACAGGCATTCCCTAGAACCTTGACAATACTGAAGCCTGATGTCAGCCTACAAGGGACACCATAGAATAGTTTTTTTTACCTGGGAGTGGAGCATGGTAACCCTTTGGTTTTCATAAGAGGGGGATGTCATGTCCACCCAGAAGACCTCATAATGCCAACAAGAGCCATGGGGCAGTGATGAGAAAATGAGATAAGAGACACAAGAGATAAGAACTAAAACCCCAGGAAATCCTCAGAATATCTCAGGGTCCCTCTGAAGGCCAAGCCCCCACAGGGAAAAACTGGAAGTCCTGTTGGTTTTCAGATAAAGAAAATAGTGTTTCGATTTAAACCTGCACAACTGATGAGAGCCGGACACTCCAGTGCCCACTTTGAAGCAATTTTTTTTTCTATGAAGATGCTTGACTGCAGTTTTCATTCAAGGTGACTACCAAATTGCAGAAAAATGTAACTGTAACTGCCCACTTTCAAGTTCTTAGGGTGTAGAATACATAATTCTCTCTCAGGCGGAGATCCTGGAGAGAGTGGCACATGGTGACTAGGTGCCACCAGCAGGGACAACTTTCCTGTTAACTGTAACCAATCATGCCCACTTATAAATGCAGAGTAAGGTAGTTGTCTCTCTGTGTGTGTGTGTGTGTGTGTGTGTGTGTGTGTGTGTGTGTNTGTGTGTGTGTGTGTGTGTGTGTGTGTGTGTGTGTGTGTATGTGTGTGTGTGTGCATGTGTGTGTGTATGTGTGTTCATGCATGGCATACAATTTATATTGACAAGAGTCTATGATAAAATGTACCGTTAGAAACCTGTAACCTTTTGGCAGTTATATACAAAACTATTGAAAAATTATTTCTTTTAAGATGTTTAAACCCTTAATTTAATTTACGAAAAATTAATGAAGAAGCAGAAGAACAGCATAAACACTTGGAATCATTACCAAGGACACACTGTACTTATCAGTTTGTGCAGAAAGACCGGGTCCCTTGGAACAACTCATTAGTGTCGAGAGCTGGACTTTCAACGTATCGCTATTTCTGGGAGACCAATCCTGGGAGTCACTGACTAACTGGGCTAATTGGAAGAGAAGAATGTGCACCAACTCTTCCCCCTACATATACATTAATTTCCTTTTATTTTCAGCCAACACTGTTTTTTTTTCTTTTTGTAGAAACTAATTGTATTGATTTGTAGTTCTAGACGAGTGAAAACTCCAGAGGGGGGAAGCATTTATAAAGGGCAATTCACAAAGAAAACAAAAATACAGAAGGTCAAAGGTGCTATAAAGCCTAAAATATTATTCTTCTGACAACCCATTTGGTGATGCTAAAGTCACTGCAAACTCATTAGAAATGCCACCTTGCACACTCGGAAGAAGCAAGAACTGCACAACTCAAATAACTGTCAACATGACATAGAGCTTTTGGTAAAGCATAAGGCCATTCCCTAACGGACAAAGGAGCTATGCTTAAAACTTCTTTTGAAATTAAGAGATCAGAACTTGGACCAGTTCACAAAAATTAACCATAAACGTTTCAAGTGTTCATTGCCAAGACCCACAAAACGGGAGCCTCAAACATCAGAGGTATAGTGTATCCCATGGTATCCCATTGTACCGGCGATGGCGGTCCACAACGGAGGTGCCTCTGTGTCTGCGGTCAGCTCCTGTGCAGGGCTGTGAGGCAGCCCCTCCATGCCCCCTGGGATGGTTTTGATTGTTAATCATAAGAACAAACTTCTGGGCATGTCTGTGGGGGAAGGCATGCTCTTGATGTGGGTAGCCATTCCATGGGCTGGGATCCCACACTGGATACAAAGGGGAAAGTGAGCTGAGCACCAGGCTTCATGCCTCTCTTCTTCCTGATGGACACAGTGTGGCCAACTGCCTTGTGCTTCTGTATCTTTGACTGTCCCACCTCAAACCATGAGACAAATGTTCCCCTGGGCTGTACCCTCAAACCATGAGACAAATGCCCCCCTTCCTTCCCAAGTTCTCATCACGTATTTTGGCACAGCCACAAAACAAGTAGTTAACAGATTCTTATATTAGTTTGTGGAGTTTGCCAGCAAACTGGGGGCGGCTGATATCTGCTTTCATAACTTCCTAGGTTCTCAGACATAGGATGAACCAGGGTCGCCTGGAAGGTGGAATGTATTAGAGATGGCTGGGCCACAGCCTTGAGCTTTTAGGTGAGCGTCACTTTTCTTTTGGGAGGGGTAAAGGGTAGGGGAAATATTACCTTTATTCCCTGAGTTCCTGGCTTCCATTAACTATTTCAAGGATTGTGCATGAAAGTATAATTACATCACTCTCCGCATTCCAGCTCTTTCCAGGTCCTCTCCCTCTAGCTTCTCCCATGTTCCACCTTACCCTGGAACTGATAGTCCCCCTTCTCTGATTATTAGTTACATATAACTAATGCATTATAAATATGTATGAATATATAAGTATAACCTGCTTAGTCCATTTTTGCTGCTTCTATGTGGTTTCAGGTCTGGACATTTTGTATTAGATAATTAAGAAGTGGGCTCCTCCCTGAGAAAACTAATTCTCCCTCTCTCAGAAGTCTCTGTAGAGGAATGGGACCCATGAGATTTTTCTCCCCTTTTCATTGGCATATCTATTGATTTTTGTCATCATTCTGGTCTTGTTTATGCAGCCATTCCACCCTCTGTTCCTCCATATGCTGAGACATAGATGTAGGAGCCATCATGTAGATGTATCCATTGAGGCTGGGCTCCCCACAACTGATCCACTGAGCTCTGCATTGTATCTATGCTTCATGTCTCTAATTAATTCCCAGGCAACAGTGATGTCACCAGTCTGGATCAAGCTTTGAGAACTATTGTTCTAAAGGATCAAGGGCTGGAGAGATTGGGCTTTGACAAAAAGAAAACACTTACAAACGTGATAAAAATATCCTTTCCTCCTTGTAACGTGATGGGCCATAAGTTTAACAAATGATGGTCTCTCCTGAAGGGCAAGTCTACCAGGAACTTGTGAACATGGTCTTACCTGGAGGCAAACACAGCAGGAGAGGCTGCAGGTAGAATTAAAGGTCTCAGTGTGGAAACCATCCTCGGTTAATGGTATGAACTGAATCCAACCATAAAATGGAAAGAAAACTCAGGCACAGAGGCAAAGTAACAAGGCTGGAGTCGTAGACCAAGAAATGTTGGGAGCCATCAGAAGCTAAAGCGAGAAAGCAAGAATGCTCCCTCAGAGTGTCCGGAGAGAGCATGGTCTTGCCCGTACCTTGACTGCAGCCTCTCAGACTAAGGGAGAATCTATCCCTGCTATTTAAGAGCATCCGATTTGGAATCACTTTTGTAGCAGCTATAAGAAACTAACGGGAGGGCATTTCTTGACTAGTTGTTTTTAGAATTTATTATTCAATATGTATGAATATTTTCCAGCCTGTATGTATATGTATGGCTTGCATGCCTGGTGCTCCAGACGTCAGAAGGAAATATCAGGTCCCCTGGAACCAGAGTTATAGATGACTGTGAGCTGCTGTGTGGATGCTGGGAACTGAATCCAGCTCTTCTCCTCCACAAGAGCACCAAGTCCTCCTAACTACAGAGCCAACTCCCCAGCTTCCTTAACTAGAAATTAAATAAGCCTAAGAGAACCCAAAGACAAGAGATGGATGAAGCTCAAACTGCTATTAGTCAGGCTTCCCTATTTCTAGTCAAAGAATACAGACCTCCAAATGAAATATTGCACCATCTAGAAAATTTGTGAATTTTTTTTTTCAGAGAATAAAAATGTGCTTCACAGGGAGTGATTTTACCTACTGAATAAATTATGTTCTTAAAATTATGTATGTGAGCAAGACAATAAGGCAATGAGCCAACGCAAGCACGTGCTGCTACAGTTAGCCAGTGACTCCACTGCTGCCATTGCACACATGGCTAGCACGTGCCTTCCTCTCTCCAAAGGCAAGCAAGGAAGAGACAGATGTGGAAGAGATGTGTATATTCAGCTTGCAACTGAACTTGACCGCCAAGATCAAAAGTCTGGTAGCAGCTGCACTAAATAAGGCGGAGCCTCCAGAACCCTCAGCTCCAGCCCAGGAGAGTTGATTCTGCCTGTTTTCCTCACAGCAGTGGGTATGGCCAGGATCCACAGACAAGAGAAGCAGGCAGGGATCAAGATTTCTATTCTGCATCAGATCTGTACTTGTGGTAAATTGAGTCATTATGCAGCAATCCATGCCCAAAGCCTTCAGGGCTGCCTACTCCCTTAAAAGTCAGGGATATGTGGATCACAAAAATGAGCCACACAGGTCCTGCATTATTTTTGTTACATATGCTAACATAATGTGAACTTGTCCCCAGAGGACATTTGAGGGTAGTCCTGAATCTGATACAATAAAGTAATTCAGGCATGAGTTTCAATCAACACAGGCAAATGTAATGGTCAGTGGCTCTGGTTACAGGTCCTGGGGTCCTTGAGAATTGCTTCTGTCTCTCGAAGACACTCTAGGGCAGAATAAAGGCAGATAGGGACACCCACTGTGAAAGATAGTATCTGAGTCTCATCAGCAGATACTGCACTGCTCTACAGTCAGTCACACAGACTTAGAAACACGGGGACCAGATCTCAGCACAAAGAGAGTGGATCAAAGACGATCAGGAACAGAACCCATGAAGCACAATCCAGAGCAATCAGGATAGGAATTTGCCCAGCTCCATAGGGCCAGGATCCCCCTGCAGAACTGAAGACAAAAAGAGGCCAGCTATACAACACACAGGATCATTTGTGTGTTTCAGTAAGCAGATGTGTGTTCAATCGTATGTATCATATCTCACGTGGGAAATAGGAATGTGAGACAGAAACACATTACATTGTGCTATCTCATCCCTTATTTGGATGTTTCTATCTAGATTACTGAATATCTCTCTAGACTGCAGGCCTAGTTGTCTTCAGCATATCTTTTTGTATCCTATTCTAAAATGACGTAAGACTGTCCAGTTACTGCAGAGTGTAAGACTGGGAGGAAGTCCTGTGCCAAACGTTTGTGAGGCCTTCTTTAGCCTGAGTGTGTGAATGAACTCTGCTTTGTGGCTGTATACAGGGATAAGGCCCTCAGCACTTCAGTGGCCACTCGAGTTTTAGGTCCTGAACCCTTCCTTGGGCATCCAGAGAGCTCGTCTGGATTTAGAGCCCTGCCCCTTATTGGCTCTGCAGATGTATGTCTCCAGCCCTCCAGTATACTTGGCTCTGCTCACAAGCTCCACTTTAGCCAAACCCAGGGACTTAGGTGAGATTGCAATGCCTCCCACTGTCCTGGCAGGACCTCTCCCTCCAGATACAGTGGACTAATAGAAAAACTATAGCCAAGAAACTACAGCCTTCTCCATACCCCACCATAGGAGCACCCAGAACTAGATTGGCTTTGCAACCCTACCCCAACCCTATGACTGCTATCTGTAACTGCTCTAAAGTCCATCTGGTAGGAGCGGGAAGGGAATCAGATGTGCTCTGTCAATGCAGACTGCTTCATGGCCAGGTCAAAACTTCTAAGAGTTAAAAATACTGAAATCTTATGAGAGTTTTTTTTTTCCCAAGAGCCCCATTAACTGAGTCAGGCTGGGTTGTTTTTTGTTTTTTGTTTTTTTCCCTTCTGCATAGCTTCTCCAAGTAATTAAAAATGATGGCAGAGTCCACAGTTTAAAAATCTCCGTGATGGGGAGCATGTTGTATGTTTCTTGTTTAGGAAATGCTATCAGATTTTCCTGGCACTGAAGAAACTCAATTTACAAAGCCCAGAAGAAAGTGCTTATATGATAAACCTGTTAAAACATCTTCCCTTGGAAGCATTTGTAATCTCCTGTACCAGGGATGAAGAGTCCCTATTAAAAATATATCAACACCCTCATAAACACCATTTTCTCCTTGCAATTTATTCTGAAGAATAGCATCCAAACCACAAGTTTGTTGACAATCAATTTTCCTTCTTTATGTAATGCATTAGAAGAGTATCTATTTCTCAATAAAAGGAAAGCTCAAAATAACATTCAGTTATGAGGTATGTGATACTGCAAAGCCTCCAGCTGTTTCCTGCTTTGTGAGAATATATACATATTAGCCATTAGACCTGAACCCTGACCCTCAACCAGGCACACGCTTCTGCATACATTTGCATTCCGGAATAGGGTTCTTCCACTTCAAACCTGAACACAAAGCACTGAGCTTTGGCTACATCGTAAAATATGTCTCTTGTATATACACATGCAAAGGAGTCACTTAAATGCCCTCATCCTCACGTTTCTCTCATTAGAGAAAATATAGAAAGGCATAAAGCACAGGCATGTAGCCGTTCCCATTAACAAAGAACACTTCAGACACCCTTCCCCATGCCCATTGCATACCGATTACCTCCAACACAATCGCACAAAAGAGGAACTTCTCTCCACCTATAGAGACTTGCTTCAGATCACTGGAAAATAGACACAGGCCCAAGGATTTAGAGGCTGCTGAGCAGCTCATCACCAGGGAGCTGAGCACACAGTCGTGATGGGGGGTTGGGGGGGGGCGCCATCTCTGCCACCACCTGTAAGCTCTGCCTGAAGAGAGAGTGGCTCAGAGAATTCAAAGGGTGGACTGGCAAGAGGACGTATGCTGGTTTCGTGGCACGCACCCCTCAACTCTATGCTCTTTTCAGACAACCCCTCAGCTTCCATGACACAAGAAACATGCGTCAAGTGAACTTGAGTTGAATTTCTGTGGCTCTTCAACAAGTAGTGCCAAGGACACTGAATATCCAAATGCAGAAGAAACCAAATCCCTCACTCTCTCTGTAAAACGCAACACCAACTAGATGGAAGGCTTTAATAGGAAACCTAAAACTCTGAAGCGCTGGAGGAGGAAAACCTAGGGAGGCACTTCCGGGCACGTAGACAAGGACTCTCCTCTCAATAGGACTAGACAGTGTCCAGGGAAATAAGGTCAATAATTGCCAACTCTAACCTCATGAAGTTAAAGGTGTTCCACAAAGCATAAGAAAGGGTTCAACAAGCAAACAACAGTCAGAGCAATGGGAGAGGATGTTTGCCACCTGTCTCTCTAATAAAGGATTCATATCTAGAAAACAACATATACAGAAAATAAAACTAAGAAATCAATGCAATTAATCAATGGGCTAAGGATGCAAACTGACAGTTCTCAAAAGATGAAGTATAAATGGCCCCATATATATATATATATATATATATATATATATATATATATATATATATA
>NC_034600.1:76065933-76081082 GCF_900095145.1 Mus pahari | reverse complement strand
CTGCTTGCTCATAATTTCAAAAGTACACCCCGGGATGGGTCATGACTTGGCGCGAATTCACCCTTGCACTTGCGCACATTAAATGTTTATAGTTATGAACAACANANGCCAANGCCATCCTGTAATGGCGATTGCTCACAGCTCTCTACAATATTATGTGAATTAGGCTGGTCGCAAAACGATAAATATATTTTATTTATGATTCCTAAATTGTATATAAACACATAAAAATGAATATGTATACATGACATAAAATAGAAGTAAAACTGCCTTAGGGATTCAGGGATCAAAGTGAACAAATGGGAGGGTAAGAAAAGGGGGTGGAGGGAACAAGGGGGAACTCATGAAACATGCAGTATACATGTCTAAAGGTTTAAATTTGTTAAAAAGATAACCACTTTTGAACAAATTGAGACTATTACATAAAATCACCACCAATCAAAACACAAGGTTATGGGTCCCTGTCCCAAAAGATCTATCTACAGCACAATTCCTGTGCCTAAAGCTCAGGAATATTGTGGAAGAGAGAACGGAAACACTCTAAGAGCCAGAGGATCCAGGAGTTGACTGTGAGATTGTGTCTCCCAGTAATGTCAGAAGTTACACCCATAAAGGTTCATCAGTATAACAGCCTAACCTCAGGGGAGCTGCCCCTGTCCCTCACAGGGGTCAGGCTGGAGAGCTGACCCTGATGGCATGGGTGCAGGAGAGCTAACCCCAATGGTAGGAGCTTGGGAGATCAGGGTCTTGTCCCTTGCCAGCTGCCACAGGCAGGAGATCTGGTCCCACCCTTCAATTGGGAAAAGCAAGAGAGCTGTTCCTGGTGACACAGGCACTGGAAAGCTGGCAGACTGACCAACTCAGCTGCCACCCAGGCCCAGATCCAGAGCTTTGAGTTGGCCCACCCCAATAGCTACCCCATCTATAAACTACTAAAGCACATGAAGGGACCCATCCTCCAGAAGCAAAGCTTAAGAATCTCCATGACATAGGGCAACAACAGGATATCAAGAGGGGACACAGTGAGGATCCAGTATTGATAGTGTAGGAAAAGCCAGAGACCTTGAACAAGGCCAATGACTCATCCCAATGAACATTTGAAAGTAAAGCTGTTTGGGCAAAAGGATATACTGTGTGGTACATCACAGCTTCAGCGGTGAGATGTCTGTTGGAGCTTGGTTTGTCTTTTGGGTTTTGATCTGTTTTGTTTGTGGAGGTTGCAAGGGTGGAGGGCAAACATGGAGGGGTGGGGAGATGAGTGGGATTGGTATGCATGATGTGAAATACACAAAGAATCAATAAAGAGCTTTAAAGATATAGGGGTGCAAGTGCTAAACAAGGACAACAGAGATGCGAACGTGGATTGGGGAAGGGAGTCCAAGATGCCTCAACTTACACAAAGAAGGACAGGTAACTGTGGAATGCTGAGAGTGGGAGAGAAAGGGTTCCCCAGGGAAGACAATGCCAGCTGGTTGTATGATATCAAACGGTCAGCTCTGAAATACATACAAGTAACACTATACAGACCGAGCAGGCTGTATTGATTAGGAATGTAAATTTATACGAGCATACAACAGAGAGTGGACACAGAGGTCATGAGTTGGAAAGAAAGAGATGTACATACAGAAGGATTTGGAGAGAGGAAAGGAAGGGGAAATTATGTCATTGTAATCTCACAAAAAGAAGTTTAAGATAATGACTTCTAGTGCTTAGGTTGTTAGATCGTTCACTCACTTTGAATTCCTGGCGTATAACAATGATCTTTACTTTAGGTTCTTGTTTTATATTTCTGTTTTAGGTCCATTCTTGGAATGTTATGATACACTTAGGACAGGAACAAGTGAGAAGGAACTAGAAGATATAGCTAATGGTTAAGAGACAGAAAGTGCCAGCAGTGGTGTCAGTTAGCAGTGGTCTGTTACATACCTGCACACTTCAGGTCACCTCTGCAGTTACCTGAGGGTCTGAAGTGGGTAGACTCAAGCGGGGGTTGGCTCATCATCAGAATCTAAGCTGTTCAAGATGCCCCATCCTGGTGCAGGAGCCATGGCTCCTGGGTTAGGTGGCAGCTGCTTTCTGCCAATATCGCTGTTAACGAGATAGCTGCCGTATTTCCTTATGTGAATAATTTGTTTTGTCACCTCTGTGTGGAGTCATAAGAAGGTAGAACAGCTGTTTTTCTTTTTGTTTTTAAAATTGTCTTTAGGAACAGCATAAAGTAAACTATGGTAAATCAAATATGACTGTCAATTCAGTAAGTCTTGCTTCAGTGGCTTTTCAGGACAAACAATATGGTAGAAGAGAGTGGAGGGGAAGAAGAACCAAACTCCTGAGCCAAAACCCTGCCTTCAACAAGACAAGGATGACAGAGAGTCAGAAGGAAGAGGGAAAGAAGAAGAGGGGAGGGGAGAGGGCAGGGGTGGGAGAGGAAGAAGTAGAGGGACAAAGAGAAGAAAAGAATGAGGAAGGGGAAGAGGGAAAAAAGAGAGAGAAAGCTTAAAAAAAAGGACAAATTATGTAAGAACAAAAGTATCAGATGGATGGATGAGCACATGGATGGATGAGCACATGGAAGGACAGATGGATGGGTGGACGGATGGATGGACAATGGATGGATGGATGGACAGATAGATGAGAGATGGAAGGGCAGATGGATGGATGGATGAGCAAATGGATGGATGGATGGATGGATAACTTACTACAGGAATTGACTCAGAAGACTGTTTGGGAGAAAAGTCCCACGGCCCTGCCTTTTTGTTCTATCCAGGCCTTTGTATCTCCATGACACCCGCCCATATATATAAGGCCACATTTTCTTCATTTAATTGCTAATTTAAATGCTAAATCCTACTGAAAACTTCACAGACATATTTCGAAAGAAGGTTTTGCCATCTGTTTGAGCATCCCTTAGCTCAATGACAGTATGGAGCCTGAGAATGTTCCAGATATTCTGAACTGAACTGTTGCAATTTGGCCACACCCACAGGCACAAGCAGGACAGAGGCTGTCCAGCTCCAGTCGAAGATGATAGCCCTCCCTAGGTGAGGACCCCAACAGCTCATGGGAAGTGGAACAGAGAGACCTCTAGAAACTCAAGCAAGGGAAAAGGCTTCCCCTTCCACACACTATGACCATACTGAGCCTATGCTCTTTAGAATCTTAGTTGGAAAGCCCTGGTTAATAAGGGCTGCAGGAAGACTTCACTAAGGATGATTGCCCCGAAGTCATCATTATCCTCGCATAGAACTGGTTTTTGGTGGGCTGGAGAGATGGCTCTACTGGCAATGGGCTTGATGTGTAAGCCTGGATTCAGACTCTCCACAGCCCACATATAAGCCAAGCATAGGAAACGTATGTCTAAGCCCTGCACGGAGAGGGCAGAGGCAGCCAGATTCTTTGAACTCACTGGCAGCAGTGCCAAGTGAGCAATACCTGGGTTCAATCCTGTCCTCAAAAAAAAGGAAGAGGGGGCTTGATGGAGTTATTGAGGAGGACACCCACATTAATTGACCTCAGGCCTCTATGTACATACAGATGTATATATGTATATGCACATGTACACACACACACACACACACACACACACACACACACACATTAGGTTTTCCTGGTCCAAGTGCTAAATTTCAGCTAAGGTAACTAGTAAGAAGATAAATTTTTATTGTAGGCACCCACAGGGTTAGTTATCTACCTAGATTGGTACAACACTAAGTACATACTACACAAAACAGGCTATTGTGAAACAGAACTGCCAGCAAATGAAGGCTAGAGTATCTGACCTGATGCCCCTCTCAGTTTGAAGCAGAAGGTACTTTTCTCCTGATGTTCCTTCCAGCTATCCCCAGGTCAAATATCCTCTCTTTATGTGGGCAACTTGAAAATACATGTTTCAAGCTTATCCTCTATTTAAATAATTATTAAACCTCACCAGGACCTAGTGGCATGGGCCTGTGATCCAACTCCTTCGGAGGCTAAATGATGATGATTACACAGCTACAGCCTACCTGGACTGCAGAGTAAGCTCTGCAGAGTAAGCGCTAGACCAACACAGGTTTCCTAGCGAGAGCCTGTCTCGAGTGCCAGATATGTGACTCTGTGTCTTTAATCCCAGCACTCGAGAAGCAGAAACAGGGGGATCCCTATGGCTCTAAGGCTGTCCTGATCTACAGAATGACTTCTAGGACAGAGCTACACAGTAAGACAGTTTGAGAAGGAAATCCTGATTCAAAAATTTAAAAGTTCATGGCTAGAAAGATGGCCCAGAGCATAAATGTGCCAGCGGCCAAGACTGGCAACCCTCGTTGGAGCTCCAGGACACATAAGATGGGAGAGAAATGACTTTTACAAGTTACCTCTGATCTGCACACACACACACACACACACACACACACACACACAAACACACACACACACACACATGTTTTTGTTTTTGTTTATCTTTAATCTTTTTAATTAGATACTTTATTTACATTTCAAATGTTATTCTCTTTCCTAGTTTCCCCTCCAAAAACCCCTCCCCCTGCTCACCAACCCACCCACTCCCGCTTCCTCGCCCTGGCATTCCCCTGTACTGGGGCATAGAACCTTCACAGGACCAAGAGCCTCTCCTCCCATTGATGACCAACTAGGCCATCCTCTGCTACATATGCAGCTAGAGTCATGAGTCCCACCATGTGCTTTCTTTGATTGGTGGTTTAGTCCCAGGTAGCTCTGGAGGTACTGGTTAATTCATATTGCTGTTCCTCCTATGGGAATGCAAACCCCTTCAGCTCCTTGGGTCCTTTCTCTAGCTCCTCCATTGGGGAACCCTGTGCTCAGTCCAATGAATGGCTGTGAGCATCCACTTCTGTCCTTGTCAGACACTGGCAGAGCCTCCCAGGAGACAGCTATAGCAGGCTCCTGTCAGCTAGCTCCTGTTGGCATCCACAATAGTGTCTGGGTTTGGTGGTTGTTTATGGGATGGATCCCCAGGTGATGCAGTCTCTGAATGGTCATTCTTTCAATCTCTACTTCACCCTTTGTCTCTGTAACTCCTTCCATGGATGTTTTGTTCCCCCTTCTAAGAAGGATCGAAGTATCCACACTTTGGTCTTCCTTCTTCTTGAGTTTCATGTGTTTTGCAAATTGTATCTTGAGTATTCCGAGCTTATGGGCTAATATCCACTTGTCAGTGAGTGCATATCATGTGAGTTCTTTTGTGATTTGGTTACCTCACTCAGGATGATATCCTCCAGATCTTTCCATTTGTCTAAGAATTTCATAAATTTATTGTTTTTAATAGCTGAGTAGTACTCCATTGTGTAAATGTATCACATTTTCTGTATCCATTCCTCTGTTGAAGGACATCTGAGTTCTTTCCAGCTTCTGGCTATTATAAATAAGGCTGCTATGAACATAGAGCAGCATGTGTCCATATTACATGTTGGAGTATCTTCTGGGTTTAATTTAAAATAAATTTAACCTTTAAAAAAAAAGAGGAAGCTAGCTTAGTGGTACAGCAATTGCCTAGCATGGAAAAAGTCCTGGATTCAATCCTAATACCACAAATAGATAGATAGATAGATAGATAGATAGATAGATAGATAGATAGATAGATAGATAACAAAATTCACTCCTAGATCTCTGTGAATACAGAGGGTGGCTAAGACACTTAACAGAACTTGGCTTCTCTGCACAGTTATAAAGAAGTAAAGTATCACACCAAGGGAGTGATAGGAAGGACGTAAGCCTAGCATATCAACTATACTAATAATCAGGACTGCAGCCAAAACCCAAAGACCACCAGAAAGTCTGAGCATATCAACGTGAGGTTAAACATTTAATCAACACCAGTTCGGGTTCAGGAATAAGAGATTCAGCCACATGCTTTGTTCACTGTATTTCAGTTTGGACTTCTGTGAGACGCCATGAGAAATATCTGCTGGGGAATGGGGGTGAGTTAAATTTAAAAAATCATCTTTTTATGCCATTTGTGCTGGAATTACTTCTAGAATAATGAAGTTTCATGGCTATAATTCAAACTAGGTTTTAGTCTATTGGTTTAACTGCAGCATAGCTAAAATTCAGAAACTTTTATAGTGTTCAATTCCACATAATGATGGTTTAAAATGTTGGAGAAATTCAATTATAGTAGAGGGGAGTTTGATTTTTTTTTCTTTTCATTCTTATTCTTTTAAAAGGGCTTCATTGGGAGATCTGCTAAATAAAGATCCCCTTCCCAAAAACCAACAGCCTATGAAGATGGAGTATTTCATAAATCCAGACACATTAGAAGGATGCAGATTATTACAAATAGCATAGAAAGATTAGAAATAAGTTAATTGTCTATGAGAATAAGTCTTGTTCAGTAGAATATACCTAAAAGTACCTAAAATACCTAAAAGTATTACACAATGAAATGTGTGTGAATTCCCATAAACACATCGTGCATCAGAAAGAATGCAAACAGTGTAAGGACAAACATTTAGAGCCTGGTTAGAAAAAACAGTGATTTGTAAAGCCAGCAGTAGCAGCTTCTCCTCTGGCCTTGATGACCTCTTCAGCCATGGGTAGTTGCTTAGGTTTGCAGTGGGTTACACCTATTAGGCATTCCGTCCACTTAGATGACTGTTGGTTACAGCCCCCCCACACACAATGTCCAATTAGATGACTGTTGGTTACATCCCCACCCCCAGCATAAGTGTCACCAGTGCACTATTGGTATATCTTGGTGGGTCAGATGCGGAAAGAGACTTGAGAAAACTTGGAAGGAGAAAATGGAGGGGTAGAAATGATGTTGAGACATGAAGTTGTATATAAAACTTTTTAAAAGTTAAAAACAGGGCGTAAAGGGGTCAAATCATGTTAAGGTTACAGGTCTGGCCTCGGTGTTGAAATACGAAGAAATGAACTGAAAGGGGGCACTTCTTGGAAGCTGTCCCCTACACCACTCCACTTCACCCTACCCCACTCATAACCCAGCAACCATCTTGTGCTGCTCTTCTACCTGAAGGGGTAAGATAACCACCAGCAGGCACTGTGTACCCTCTTGTCTTACACGTTCTCCATTTTGTGAAGGCCACTCTTTCAGGCTGCTTGGACGAGGTCAGTGGCAAAGGGGGGGGGTGGTAAGGGTAAAGGTCATTTAGCTCTCTTTAGTCTGAGACAATTAAATATGAAGAAACGAAGCAATTTATTTCAAACCCAATATCTAATCACGCACAACCACCTCGGGCTCAGTTTCTGGACTCCTGTCTCCAGCATCCCCCATGACACCTGGGCCATAATGGCCAAGGGAATGGTCTTCTCTCCCAGGTTTGATATCCCTGACCAGTGCCTTCCACGCTCTGGCAGCCTTCAGCTAACTCAGCTGACAAGCATCACGAAGGGATTCGAACACCACCTCAGAGGGGTGAGCAAGGGCTCTCGGGCTGGTAGTCAATTAAGGTAGTCTTTGCTTATAGTTTTTATTTGAGAAGCAAGATCGAGTCAGTCATGTTTATTAACGTCTTCCCTGGAGGTTCTACGTGGCTTGCTTTGTTTATATATGCATTCTGCATCACAACTTGCTCGCAGGCTGGATGTGGAGAAGAATCAAGCCCACAGCATCTGGGCAGGTCATTTCCATCCCTACTACCCTCCCCCCCCACACACCCCAAGATCCTTGCAGCAAATACCTGCACCTTCCTCTGTGGTCTAATCACTTCTACAGTGAGGCAGAAGTAGATGGATCATCTCAAAATCAAAGACTAAAGAACGCATACCGGGGTGTGACATACAAAATAGATTTGTTTAGCCAGTTAACAAAGGGTACTTTCCTTCTTGGAGTTAGGATTTGGGTGGGGAAACTTGCATGGTGCCAAGGACCCTAATTTATCCCAAAAGGAGGAAGGTCTTGTTACTCTTGACAAGTTTCAGGAGCCTTCTCTAAAGACATTCTTGATGGATATTCCATTGAGCAGTGTCCTGTAACTCTGTGCGTGTGCTTTAGTTTAGTCTTACAGCTTCTCACTCCTTTTGTTTCAAGTGGTTGTTCTCCTACTTATTTAAATAGATTTGCAAAGTCAAATTCACTTTTGTTCTTTTTATTCATGTGTGTGCATACAGTGTTATGTATGTGTTTCCACAGGTGCATGTGTGCACAAGTGCATGGGTAGGTCTGAGGTTGATGTTGGAAATCTTGTTCAATCTCTCCTCTACCTTATTCTTTGAAGCGGAGTCTCTCCGTCAAACCCAGAGCTCATATATAGGACTAGTCACAATAACCAGGCCTGGGAATCCCGTTTCTACCTTTCAGAGATGGAATCGCAGGTAAGCCACCATGCCTACTGGATATTTTCATGGGCTCTGGAATCGTAAATAACGGTTGGTCCTCTTGCTTGTACAATAAGCTGTTTAACCACTGAGCCGTCTACCCAAGCTTCAAAGTTTTTACAGCTTTGATTATTTTTTCATGATTAGATAATGATCTTAATCAATTTTTAAAACATGCTCATATGTCTAAGTGGATACTGTGTTAACAATTTAGAGGCAAGAGAAACTAGAAGAGAAATATGTTTGCATTCAATTAAACTGTTTGTGTGCAAAACATGCTATATCCCACCAGCTGTTCCCGGCAGAATGCTGTGGGACCCAGCAGTACGGAGGAGCCACCTGGAATCCAGCAAGATCACCACTGGCTTTTGTATAATTTCTGAACAATTCCCTTCTCTCTACAAAGCCTGAGAGCTGCCAGCTATACTAAGCATGCTGACAGCCACACCTAAGTAGATTCTGGCCCCAGCCAGTTACCACCACTTACAGACACAGAATGTGGGTCACTGTTCCTTTAAATCCAGACAGCATTCTTTCTCCTTGACCAGGAACTTTTGTCTGCATTGGGTCAATATCTCAACTGATGAATCTGATAAGAGTAAATGTATTTTTGAATTCCTTGGTTCTATGTGTCTTTTTATGTCCTTAGGTGGCTCGCCTCAACTTCTAGTTACTAGGACACAACATTTAACCTCATTGGGTTCCCTGCAAAAATGAATCTGAGTGTTTGCTGATGGTAGGAAGCCATTGAGAGCCATCTGGATAGTCATCCCACCTAAACAAAACTCCAGTGAGATGTGTTAGCTCTGACTCTGAACCAGAGGAAGCTATAACTTTGTTGCTGACACAGTACACAGTAAACTGGGTTAATAACTCAAACTGGGCCTCATTATTAAAATCTGCTGAGTATCTTACCTTTTCTGAAAAACTGACCTAAATTGGTAATGAATACTACTCGCTGCTGTGGAAATACCTCTGATGTCCACTAAAGACCTGTTTAGACTATTCAAAACGCTCCTGGATAAAACCCGTACCTCTGATAATGAAACTTCGCCTGTGCCCTTGAAGCAATTTGAAAAGGAAAATCTACTTCTCGCCCTAAAGTAGTGGCAGCGCCAACACCCTCTTCTCCAACACAGTCTCTCCAGGCTGAGGTTTTAGGAAGAGAACACTTCTATATCCTTGACAAAAGCAGTTCTGAGGATTAGCTGACTGGGGCAGACCATGATTTCTTTTGCTAAGCAAATATCACCAAGCAAACAGAAAGGACAGAAGCATCCATCTTACTTCCAACAAAGGGAAATAGGAAGCTCCTGGTGTATGAGAAACAGAAGAATGAAAATCATCCTATCCATGTTTGTGTTTGAAATAGCATCCTAATCTTACCTGGATTTATTACTATTAACTTATCACGCCGTATGATTTTGTTTAGATTTTGGGTGAGGTCAGGCAATGTGGATCTGACGTCATGTTAAATAACACCCAAAGAGAAAATAATAAAATGTTGCAAGATCTCGCGTATATTTGATAATTTTTATGTTAAATATAGTGTATAGAATAGGCAAACAGGCTACCAGCTTCCCAGAGGTCTGAGTGCGAAGGAGGAAATGCTGAGATACATGACAAAGACGTAATGTGCCAAACACATACAGCGAACACATCAAACCCCCAACGTGTAACACTGAACTCAGGAACTCGCATATGCTAACGGGCGCTCTACCATCGCGCCTGAATTTTGTTGCCTAACGTGAATGTGATGGTGTTTCTCGACCTTTTCTTCGTCTTCCTTCCCAACCTTTTAAACATCTTGGAATCCCCTCTTTCCCTGAAATGCCTACACAGCAGGGACAGGCTGTGTATGGTAATGTGATGTAGCCCTTCGGAGGGCCGTAAGTCACTGTAGCTAAGGCTTTGCTTGTGGGTTTGTTGTTTCTCTACCTTCCTCTGAATAAAAAATTGCCTCCACAGTGAAAATATCTTCTCTGTTAATAATACATGCAGACATGCCATCTGCACTTCTTGTGTATTAACCGTTTTTCTGATGCCTTATACTACTGATGACAGACAAATTTCCCCTTTAGTGATGGTTGTCCCAACTACTTAAGAGAATGTTTGGATCATCTTAGGAAAAAGAAGCTGAAACCCCTGACTTGTCTTCAGTGGACTTCCAGGTGCTGTGCTCAGGTCAGTGACAAGAAGGTCATCACAGTATCGCAGAGCTGCGTATATGGCAGAGGAGGTCAACAGTAAAGTCAGGGGACATGCAGAGACCTGAGGACTGCCATGCCTCATGGGACAGATTGCTCAGAGACGGCTGTACAGAGACTTGCCTGCTGCTGCACAGCTCCGGGCGGCCTTAGACATACAGAGGCTGCCTCTTCCACACCACCCAGTGCAGGAGAGGGAAGATGTCCATAGACCCACCCACCACCATGCCACAATGGCAGGCTGTAGACACCTAGAGAGACAATTGCTGCCACACCATGTGGCTCAGACAGTGGAGGTCACCGAGGCTGCCAGCTGCCACTACATTGTGCAAGTGTGAGGTGGACTCGTGGGAGAGGAAGAGAAGCGAGAAGTGGAACCGTTTGAGCATTATGGAGAGATGGAACCGAAGCCTCAAGGGTGGAGAGGAACGGCCTGTTGTGAGTAGCAAGTCCCATCACCACCTGAAGCCATGATGAAGTCCCAGCCCGTGCTGCTGCTGAGGGTCATGTCTGGGTCCATGGCCATGCAAGTGGCAGGAGTCAGGGTTGATGTCTATGGCTCGTATTACCACTAGAGACCATGGGGACATCCCTGTTCTGAGCAACAACCTGGGACCATGTGCATGTCCAGGGGCTACGCAGAATCAGCCCCGCCCCTCACAAGAAGTATTCTGGAGAGACAGAACCATCTCTCACTAGCAGCAGCACTGAGGAGAGCTGGGACCTTCGCCTTGCCTGGATAGCAGAGTGGAGGTGGCCCCGATGGTGAAGGCATGGGTGAGCCAGCTCCAAGGTGTGCGAACAAGAAGGCGGCCCAGCCCTTTACAGACTATAGCACTTGGGAGGGCGGGCCCCATGCCTTGACTAGGCTCTAAAGATGTGGGTGCAGGTGAGCTGGCCCCAAGGGCATGAGAGCCAGAGAACTGACCCTGCCTCCTGCTGATGGCAGCAATGCATGACTTAGCTCAAGCAGTGCTGGAGAGCTCACCCTGGTGGTGTAGCGTAGGAAGTGCAGTCAGGATTTCCAGTTGCGCTACCACCAAGGCTCCAGGGTTCTGAGTTGCCCCCCCCCCCAAACCAATATTATCTGTGAACTGTTGGGGCACATGAAAGGGCTGGCTGTTGATCCAGTGATGCAGGATCTCCATGATACAGGGCAACAACAGGATAATCAGAAAGAGTCCCCATGAGGATCCAATAATGATGGTGTCACAGAAGCCTTGAGCCAGACCAAAGAATGACTCATCTCAATGAGCATTTGCAAGTGAAGATCTGTGAATAGAGGGGTATTCTGTGGGACACACTGTGACATACTGCAGCTTCCAAAATGAGATGTTTTCTATGCTTTGTTGTTTGTGTTTGTGCGATTTTTATTTAGGGAGAGGTTGCAAGGGTGGGGGGGGGGCAGATGCAAGAAGACTGGAGATGAATGAGCCTGGGGTACGTGATGTGAAACTCACCAAGAATCAACAACAACAACAGCAACAACAAAGAAACCAAAGCCTTTCAAACTGAGACTCCAGTTGGTAAAAGAGAAGGTGCTTCACCTCTCCTGGGGCTTTTCACTGGTTTCAGACTTGGGGAGGACATCCTTATGATTGTGAGTTGTGAGAGCACAGTTGTTTTGAAGACCCATGGCCTTGAAAAAGCTGACTTTACAAAAACAGAACCAAAGACTTTAATGCCCTGTGTGCTAAGCTAGAGCCTCTGTCACGCCATCCTGTGTTTGTTTCTAAGTCCACAGAAGCAGAAAATACAGAGTGAGGGAGGAAAGTAGGTGAGCGGTGTGGTGACGCCTCTGCAGTAATTATTAAGGGCAACTGCCTCATCCCCAGGAGATGAGAGCAGCATCAGAAGGGATGAAAATCTAATGTGGCCTGTGCTCCAGTTTTGCATGAACCTAACAAGTGCTCATGACTTTGACCTCAGCCTATCATGACCTTGACCTCAACGTAACCATGCCATCATGGTCCTTCCCTTCACACATTCATTCTTTCAACAAATGCTTGAAGGTCAAAGATTTCTATCAAGAATTCAAGGTCAACACAATGGACTCTGTGCCTGCCAAACCCACAGACAGATGGGGGAGCAGTTATGAGTTTGGTTGGTAAACCCAGTGATTAGAATGATCGGAATCCCCACCTGGATCACGTGTGCCACTCATCCATGTCATTTCTCACCAAGAGACCGCCCTTGCTTGTCCTTCTGTAAGAATGAAGTCACCTTTGGAGGACTGACTTTCACTTGCACTTCCAGTCTCTTGCCTCTGAGACGCATAATGGAGTGGCATAATGTCAAGCTGCCACCTAAATTAAGGTCTCTCCTCTCATTCTACTCTTGCCACAAGATCAGTAATTATAATCAAAGGAACAATTACCTTTGTTGAGCAAGATCTGCTTTTAATTAACCTGTTTCTATGTTTGTTCCTCTGTGAAAAGGCCTGCGTGAAGAATGCTTCTAATGAGTCCTTGATCTCTGGATCCTTGAAGAACAGATGGGCAATGAGGAAATGGCCTAAAGGCCCTCACATCCTGCTTCCCCAAGACTTCATTGTATCTCGGGAAAATCAAGGCTACACATTAAGTGCCAGGATCTGAGCCTTCCACTACACAAAAGGAGCTGTGTGAAGACCGAGAGAAAGCCTCTGAGAAGGGCAGGTCATTCGAGGCACTGTGTCAATTCATATGGCACTGTTCTGAAACTTTTCCTGACCCTTATCCTGTTCTCTTCTTTAGTACAGCCTGTGTCAACAGACCATCTCCCCTTCCTCCCGACAGTTGGTACATTTTCCCAAGGCAATGAGATACTTTAAACGTGCAACAGCAGAAGCGTCCATCACATCAATCAGAACAGCAAAAGCAAAACAATTTTAAAAACAGACAAAAGACATGAATAAACATCCCACCAACCCACGTGTGGCAAACAAGGACCTGAAAAGTGTTCACTGTCACTAATACTCTGGGAAGCATACGCCAAAGCAATTGTGAGAAGTCACCTCACCATACCTTAGGATGGCTCCATCCAAAATCAACAGAAGATAAAAGTTGCTGGAAATAATATTCAGAGACGGAATCCTGGTGCAGAGACTGGTACACTGGGTTTACTAACCAAAAGTGCTGTGCCACTGTGGAGGACTATAATTACAGTCTGAGGTTAAAGAGAGAACTTCCACATGATGGCATGGATACACCACCAGACACATGAAGATACACACTAGCTACCCAGAAGCCCAGGGAGCAAGGTCTCAAGAAGGTCGTTAAATATTCATGTTCATAGAAAACATTGTCCACAGTTATCAAAAGATGGAGCATCCAGAGTCAACTGAAAAACCCAGGGACGAATAAAAGAATCAGTGTGAACTCTCCCCTTCACCACTGCCAGGGAAGAAATTTCAAAAGTGGTGAAGCACTTTTGTTCTATTCTTTTAACCTCCTGTGAGACCAGGTGCTGCCAAGTGCAGGAATAATTTTTGGGATTTGGTCTAAAGGTTGAAAACTGGGCTGTACTTGACCATACTTGATAGCAGCTTGTGTGTGCCAAAGTTGGAATATATCAGAGGTTTCCCATCACTAGGAGGTTGTTTATTATTATTATTATTATTATTATTATTATTATTATTATTATTATTATCATAAGTTGGTGGATATGACTGGTATTTAGTGCATGGAAACTAGGGTGCTGTCAAATGTCCCTACATACATAGGACAGCCTCCCATAGCAAGGAAAGGACGTTGCAGGATTGCCTAGCTGGGGTGGAGAAGCCCTGCTTTAAAGAAGAGCCCTGGTAAATGGAGACAAAGACTTTTCCACCTTACTGAAACGCTAAAACAAGTGTGTGAGCTGACTGTGCTAAGAAGGGTTCGCCTGCACTCCAACCAGGGAAATAGATGAGCGTCCTGCCCAGGCATCACCAGAGCAGGTTCCTCCAGCAGCAGATGAGAACAAATACAGAGACCTAGAGACCCATAGCCAGACACGGCTGGGGGAGGGGGGGAATGGGGGAAGGGGGAAGGGGAGGGGGAGAGGGAGATTTCTTGGAACATTCAATCTTTTTTAAAAAATTTTTATTACATATTTTCTTTATTTACATTTCAAATGCTAGCCTGGAAGTTTCCTATACCCGCCCCCTGCCCCTGCTCCCCTACCCATCCACTCCTACTTCTTGGCTTGGCATTCCTCTGTACTGGGGCTTATAAAGTTTGCAAGACCAAGGGGTCTCTCTTCCCAGTGATGGCCAACTAGGCCATCTTCTGCTACATATGCAGCTAGAGACACGAGCTCTGGGGGTACTGGTTAGGTCATATTGTTGTGCCACCTATAGGGTTGCAGACCCCTTCAGCTCCTTGGGTAATTTCTCTAGCTCCTCCATTGGGGGCCCTGTGTTCCATCCAAACAGCTGACTGTGAGCATCCACTTCTGTGTTTGCCAGACACTGGCATAACCTCACAAGAGACAGCTATATCAGGGTCCCTTAACGAAGTCTGCTAGCATGTGACATACTGTCTGGGTTTGGTGGCTGATGATGGGATGTATCCCTGGGTAGGGTAGTCACTGAATAGTCCATCCTTCCGTCTAAGCTCCAAACTTGGTCTCTGTAACATTTTCATGGGTATTTTGTTCCCTATTCTAGGGAAGAATGAAGTATCCACA
>NC_034600.1:76054244-76065922 GCF_900095145.1 Mus pahari | reverse complement strand
GGCAAGCTCTCCTCTAGCAGGGAAGGTGCACAGAGGCCTGGCATTCAGACCTGCCTCCTGGCTGAAGATGTGTCGCCTTTGCAGTTTGCACATTCACCTGCACAGACTAGACTCCAAGTGACCCTGAACACAATATGGCTCTCTCACCTGCTCTGGCAGACAGAGCCCTCCCGGGTGGCCACCTTTCCTCTGGTGTCTGGAGCCCGAAACAGGGTCTATCCCAGAAGCTGTGTTGCTTCTCTCTGTCCCAAAGCTGTGTAGCTTCTGTAGTCCACACTCTCACCAGTGCAGACTGGAGCCTGGGTGACTGGGAGTAAAGATGGCTCCCTTACCAGCTCATGCAATGAGAGGCCTCCCATGCAGACACCTCTCCTCTGGTGGGGAAGGTGCCTGGATGTCTGGAGCCAGAAACAGGGTCTGTCCCAGAAGGTATGTTGCTTCTGCAGTCTGCCCTTTAAATTTTTTATTAGATATTTTCTTCATTTATATTTCAAATGCTATCCCAAAAGTCCCCTATACCTTCCCTCAGCCCTGCTCCCATACCCACTCACTCCCACTTCTTGGCCCTGCTGTTCCCCTGTACTGGGGCATATAAAGTTTGCAAGACCAAGGGGCCTGCCCCTCTTCCCAATGATGGCCGACTAGGCCATCTTCTGCTACATATGCAGCTAGAGACACGAGCTCTGGGGGTACTGATTAGTTCATAGTGTTGTGGGACACTCATCCTTAAATGGGATATCTCCATCAAATCCCTCCCTTCAGGGCTCAGGGGACCCTGTGGAAGTAGAGGCAAAAAGGGTGTGAAAGCTCGAGGAATGGAAGACACCAAGAAAACAAGGCCCTCTGAATCAACGTGAGCAAAGCTCATGTGAGCTCACAGAGATTGAAGCACCACGCACGGCAGTCCTAGGCATACATATTATGGCTTTCAGTTCAGCGTTTTCTATGATATTCCTCAACATGTGAGTGAGTGTGTGTGTCTCTTTTGGATTCTTGCATCTTCTTTGTGTCTTCTTTTTAGATTTTGTTTTGTTATTTTGGTTTGGTGGTGGTGGTGTGATGGTGGTGGTGGTGTCCAACACTAATGTGTTAAGTTTTTGTTTTATAGTATCAGATTATATTTTATTATGCTATATTACATTTCATTATTATCCCTTAAAAGACTGTTTGTTTTCTAATGAGAGACAGAAATGGAGTGGGTCCTGACAGGATGGGAGGTGGGGAGGATTGAGAGGAGTAAAAGGAAGGGAAACCATCATCAGGATACATTACATGAGGAAAAATTCTATTGTCAATGAAAGGAAGAACAGAAGAGAGGGGGCAGGTGTTATCTTCTGCTGAAGCAGTGACTGCCAGCCACCCCTTACCTTACCATTGCCACCAACTTCCATAGCCAACAACAGCCACACAGAAGCCACGTAGGAACCAGTCTGACCCATTTGTCCCATATAGAAGTTGCAGAGGCCTGTATAGCAGTAGACTTCTGAGCACTTCTTCGAGGGGCCGCCTCTGAAAGCCTGGGATACAGTGTCTAAGAGTTTGCTGCTGGGGACTCCACACTGGCAAATCCTCCCTCCAGGGGGTGAGAGTCTACCTGGCTTTCATGCTCACAGCTTCCTCTCACATCCCTGGGCTTGATCCGAAGTAAGCACTTAGAAGGCTAATCCTGTCATAGACTTCTTACAGCAATCCTCGTCAGCACAGCAACAGGTATGTGTAGGGTAGGGACACATTTAGCGATAGGTGTATTTCCAAGCTATGGTTCTCAAGTCTGAGCTCTCTCTGGTTACATACAGAATGTGGGTATTGAAGACCATGCTATTGAAGAGCAACCATTCACTGCACCGTATCCTTAATTGATCCAACACTTTATCAACCTGACCTCTATACAGTAGTAAGCTCATCTTCAGTGCAATAAAATACAAATAAAAACAACATTGAAATTCCATCTTCCCCTAGTCAGAATGGCCACCATCATGAAAAAAAAAAAATGCTGATGAGAATTCAGAGAAAAAGGAACCTTTGTTCACAATGAGACAGGGAATTCCATTAGTGTAAACTAGTTGAAACACTATGGAAATCCACACAACTTGCCCAAGAAAATGAAAAGAGAAGTATCTTATGACCTAGCTAGACCACTCCTGTGTACCACAAAGAATATAAGGCAGCATACCACAGACATACTGTACGTCCATATTTACTGCAGCACTGCTCACAATACTCAAGGGAGGGAACTAGCCTAGATGCCCATCAACAAATGAATGGATAAAGAAAATGTGGTACATCCACACAATGGAGCATGACTCTACCGTGAAAAGGAAGGAAGTCATGTCACTTGGGAGGAAATAGACAGAATAAGAGATCAGCACATTGAGCAATGTAAACCAGACTCAGAGCGACAAGCACTACATGGTTTTTCTCATATGCATGTGTGCTCATGCCTGCACTCCATGAAAGTAAGTGTGGGACTACTGAGAACAAAAAGCAGTCTAAAGAGGGGGAAGAATGACTAAGAGACAGCAGAGAGATAAAAATGAAGCACAAACATAGCATACTCCTCTTATTAATGGGAACTGTATTTAAAATAAAAATGATATGAAAGTAGAGGAAAACTCTTTTAGAGGGAGAAAAGAGACCAGTGAGGGAGGGGGCGATGGGGGAAAATATGAACAAAAATACACTGTATAAAAATGTCATCGCGCAACCCATTAGATGCAATACTGATTAAAAAATTACTTTTTAAAGACAAAGAAATTCCATTTTAAATGGACAAAGAAAGAAAAAAAAAGGTTCTTTGTGACTATTCTGATTTCTTACTTGTAACCGTGGTTAGAACTTAGAGCTTTGGTCCAAGCCCCTGTACCACTGGTCCCAGCCTCTGACACTTGGTGCTTTTCCCAGCTCAGTCACAAGCAAGATACTCTCACTGCAGAAAACAGTTGAAAGGATAGCACACCTGATTCTGTCAAACTGCTACATGTAACTGATCCAAAGAGCCTGTGTGTGCACACACATGGTGTATTTGTGTATGTTCACACATGCATGTGTGTGTGTGTAAAACATCATAAAAACCTGCTCCAGAATGACTATTCCTACTCAACAAATTGCTTCATCATCTTGTATTTTCAAAAGATGAGTTAAAAACCTTTGTGATGTTTCTTCTCCTATTTTATTGAATTTGAACTCAAATTTAAACACAGCAGTTCTCCCTAAAAACTATTGCAGCCTAAAGCTTTTATAGCCAGTTACCATCTACAAATTCAAGCTTATCTATGAACATAAGCTCACAAATAATACTGGAGTGGAGCTTAAATAGTGAGAGTGTAGTGTCTTTATAACGAGGACTTATCGGGAAAGAAATGGGAAAGAGGAGAAAATAAAGTCACACTCTAAGGCTGAGTGCACGGTATCATAAAAGCCATACTTCTGGGATGTGCTATATCAGTGACTGAACAGGTTGATGCTTCTTGAAATTTGCTGAGAATAAACTTGAAATAGCATTTCTATAGAAGCAACTGCATATCCTACTCTAAGAGTAATGTCTCTAACATTTTTAAGGACCCTTTCGGAATATATTGAGATTACAATAGATCCGTGTGTTACTGAGAAGATATGCAGAGACTCACAGCCTTTGCATGAGTTCTCAGGAGTGTGTGTCCCGCTGATACTGCAATGTACTATCTATACATACTATCTATACAATGTACTATATATATATATATATATATATATATATATATATATATATATATGTGTGTGTGTGTGTGTGTGTGTGTGTGTGTGTGTGGTTCTTCCAGCGACCACAGCCATATGCACACATGCTGGAACATGGTCACTGCTCCCACTAAGCCTTGGCAACCCTCGTATATACCCATTTGGGAGAACCAATACCCTCCTTCCTTTAGCTTGAATACATGACCTACTGTTGGCGTTCTGCACCTTATAAATTTACCTCTCTAGTTCTCTCTAATTAAATCCAGAAACTGTTCACCTTCTTCCCAAGCATCAGGCTGAATTGTGAGAAGCCATAGAATCTGCAGAGGACCTTTCTATATGCAAATAATAAACGTGATAACTTATCATTCTCACCACTGAGGTGATTATCCACATAAATCTTAGCCGGGCTGCCAAGAGCCACATTAAATCATCCCAATGGCCCATTGCATTGTGGGTGACAAGTCAGTGCTATCCCTGGAAATTCACACCCTTCCCTGCAAGCACCTCAGGGAAAACCAGACCCTAAAGCAAGCCCTGCCAAGCCTCACTTATCTCGTGGGCACAAGAGTGTCATGTCAAGTGGTTCTCCAACACCACCATTCCAAAGAAGATGCCTTTTTCAGGATCATTTTCCCCGTTTGAAAGAAATATTATAATTTCTACACTCTATGAATCCTTCCCTCTAACAAATTTAAAAAAAAAAATACTGGGCTCTGGTTTGGCAATTTTCTAGTCTCTGAATCAAGCAAGCTCACAACCTCTCGCTGTGCATCTGCCTTGAGCTCATAGACCATAGACAGGATTTGGGAGTATGAATTCATGGCACCCACAAACTGAAATGGGAAGAGACATTCTATCTTCATTTTCACTAACCTTTAACTGAAATCTACTGCTTTCATCAAGTATAAACGGGCAACAAATCCTGCTAGTTCCAGAGACTTTGTCACCAAGAGATGTCACAGAAAATTTTCATACCACATTGAGGTTGTTGAGCTGTCCCCAGATGTGACTGGCCTCACTACCCTGCTATGAGAGCTTCCTGTTTAGTATTGTAATAAATAAGTATACAGTGAACTCACAAGATGAAATTATATTTGGTCATATTATTTTAACCCAATTTTTCCTGAACATTATATGTAGAAAGACTTCATAGACCTAGGCCTTATCATTTACCCAAATCTTAGACACAAAGAAAATTGTGAATTCCGGTCTGTGTGGATTTGGCTTGGCATGACAGTAGCCATCATGGGGAGTGACCACATGATTCCTGTGAATAACACTGGCAAGTTTCTCTCCCAGAGCTTCCCACATGCATAATAAATAGATAAAAATCATTACAGGGCTTGTAGACCTATTCACTGGGACTCTAGAACCAAGATGTGAAGTAACGTAAGATAAACCGGGCACATTCTTGTGTGGATGAAGTTATTCTTCTCCTAACCGGTATATGTGACTCAATCCTGATCTAAATTTCTGGTCGACCACATGCCCGTCAATCATCCCCAGGAAACTGAGCTTGAAGCCTTGTCTCTGTCCACATCTAATTCATCGGCCTTACAGTATGGTGAAGTCTTTTCCTGGGCAACTGCCCTGGGCTGTTACAGAGTATTGCCTGGAAGGTGGGCACCATTGAAGTGTCACTGCCATCTGCTTAAATAGCCTGAGCTTCTCTCAGAGATTCACTTCTGGACCTTTTGATCCTCCACCTGTGTTTCCTTCATTTGCTTGTAGAAGGCCAGTCCTGTCTGACTTGTACACGCAGAGGAATTCTGGGCGATAAGTCTGTCTAGGCAGGATCACCTTGATAGCAACCGTTATGGCTCTTACCTATTCCTTTCTGAAAGGTGAAATGGTAGACTCAGAGGGTACACAGAAATATGGTTGTGGGTTCTTGTTCATCCTCACTGACAGCTCTAACAGAGCATCACCCTTGCCTCCTGACTCCACACTTGTCAACAGAAGCCCCGAAAGCAAGATGTCCTGCCTCAAAACTCCCACTGAAAATCTACTGCCTCAAATCTCTGGAAAGTTCTTGCTGTATATTGTACATAAACACATAACAATAATGAACAATCCTTTAATCATGGCCATCAGATACCATGGACCAATTTAAGAGCTTTCTATGTGTTAACTACTTAATTGTCACATGGATCCTGTTAGGTATGGTTTATGCCTACAATCACTTGAGAGATGAAAAAACAAAGGCAGAGAATGAATATAGGACCTAAGTAAATGATGTGGCTGAGATCCCAACTTGGCAGCCAGATTACCCTCACCACCCTTTACCAGCAGCCTCTCCAGCCAGGTAACTAGCTAAGGACAATCAGCATCAAATGGGGCAAAGGTAACCTCTAAATGTCACTTTATCCTGTAGAAATAAGTTTCATCATCTCATAAAGATGGAAGAAAAGTTACAGGATTATTCCAAAAATTCAATAAAACATGTGTATCAAAAGCTAAGCCTGCCATATGAGTTTCCCCCAAAATGACACGACTTTAAAATGTTACTACATGTTATCAAGGTTGTGTAAAAGACAGTAAACAAAAAATTAGATAGAGGTGAAAACTAAAACCTTCCAGAGTATATGCGAAGCAGAGAAGCCTGGTCCACGTTGGACAGGAGTCACAGTGGGCTCTGGACATATCAAGCCTGGTGGCCTAATCTTTTGTATCTTACCCCCAGATTTATTCATTCTAACTCGTGTTTCCTTTTCCAGGCAAAAGTTGATATCTTGGCATTCTCTGAACCAAGGCAACTGATAAAAGAAAGCATTAAACTGTGGGCTTGCTTACATCTTTAGAGGGTTTGTCCATGATCATCATGTTGGGAGGCATGGTGGCAGTCGGGTGGGGAGTCATGGTACAGGAGCAGAGTGCTCACATTGGATCTGCAAGATGGAGGCAGAGAAAGATTGGGCCCGGGGATGGGCTTTTGAAACCTTAAAGCCCACCCCAGGTGACACACACCTCCTCTCACAGGGACACTCCACCTCATCTTTCCTAAACAGTTCACCAACTGGAGATAAACACTCAAATACTTGAGCTTTAGGGGACCGTTCTTATTCAAACCGTCACGCTGGCTTTTTTCTTTTATATCTTCTTTCTCTCACCCTGTCCTGCATATAAACATTTCTCAGCAGCTCTAGATATATCACACACAGTTCAAAACAGAATCTAATCCTTTCACAAAATCAACACCAGATGGACAGGACTGTGGCACCAGGGATATGGGCCAGGACTCTTAGAAGTGATGTATCAAGAGCAACAAAAGGTCTTTGAAGAGGTGTCAGTGACAATTCAATGATGCTCCCCTTCAAAGAAAATCTGTTTCAATGCCAGGAAATTGAAAAGGTTGAAAACGACATTCGACCAGTGTTCAGAGATTTTCTACATAAAAATCGAGCCCAAAGAATGGCTCACACCTTCCAAATGTAAAGACTCATACAGGGAATGGGTGGCAACATGTGGGACAGAGCCTGGAAAAGCCACATCAGCACCTCCTTGATTATCATGCTTGATGGATGTCTGCTGTGTCTACTTAACACCATTTTTTAGGGAAACTATACACACACACCCCTCGCACTAGGGCTCCCAACCCAACATTCTGACCACACAGCATTGCCAGGCCAATCTAACTTCCCTTCCTAGGAATTCAAACTTGATAGGGGTACACAGGGGAGAAGGCTATATATAAATCATCATGTTGACATTTATATCCTTCAGAGGTTTGTTTTTAGTTTTGGTTTGAGTTTTATACCCAGATGACCTTGTTCAGAATCCTATCTCTGACCTAATCAACTGATTTACGTATTGCTAGCATTTGATGGCATTATTGGAAGACAGTGAGATCCAGAAGAAAAAGGTCATGTAGTCTACAGTCTGCCCAGAGCTTCTGAAGCCTCTAAGACCTCCTGTTGCTCTACCACACGCCCCAGAGCCAGAAGAGGGTCTACAGGACTTAATATCTATCCTTCTAGGTCATGGTCTGGGTTTGGTCTGAGCCTTCCTTTCGATGTCAAGTTCTTGTCTTTGGAATGTCAATGCTTTATGCTATTATGTATGAGAACACTTTTTTGATTTTGCAGGGGATCACAGCTGTAGTCTGCCTTGTGTCTCATAGGAGACTATGAAATTTGATTTTGAAGAGTGCTGGAACTGTTTAAACCTTGGGGATTCTTGGATCTGAAGTAAATGCTTTTTTTTTAAATTGTAGGATAGACATGAGTATTTGGGGACTGAGAAAGGATGTTATGGTTGGATATAAAATGTTTCCAAAATACTCATGTTTTGAAGGCCTGGTCCCCAGTGCAGTGGGTTTTGGAGGTGGGGCTTTTGAGACATGATGGAGTCTTGAGGTTTTGACCAAGTCAGTGGATTATTCCACTGATGAGTTCGTGCCATGGCCTTGTCGAGAGGCAGAAAAAGTAAGGGGAAGAACCTCATTAAGGAAGGTCACTGGGAGTGCAGCCCTCTATATCCCTTGGCTCCAGTCCCTTCTAATGCTCAGCTCCCAGGCTTATGGGGGTTGCGTAGCTCTCGTTCCCCATGTCTTTCTACCATGATGTCATCAGAGGCTAAAAAACACAAACACAAACCTAGAGCCAGCTAACTGTGCACCGAACTGTGAGACAAATAAACCTTTCCACCTTCAAATCGTTCTTCTCAGCAATGAAAAACTGACTAATATACCATTCTCACCCAATGACTCCATTCATCTGCCTTTGGGTCTATTTTTCTATCTGGGTCTCTCTGCTGTTCATCGTATTTTTATATTTCATAACAGGTATGATCTAAAAAAATGAACACTGACTTAGATTAATATTGTATAATTGAAATAAAATGTAAACGGGCAAAAGGGAGAGAAAACTAGCCCACTACAGGCTTGATACAATCATTCTATGATCAATCAACTAAGGCAAAAGGACTTGTAAGGACTAAAGAGTGACCATGCCTGGATCCCATACAAAATTCTCTTCAAGAGAAATACCATCTTCCTGACTAGGGGTAGAGTCTTATGAACCTGGAACAGCAAAGGAACTTTTTCAATGAGTAGCATTTACCTCTCTGAAGATGTAAAGATGTATGTAACCAATTTTAAAATACTTTAGCAAACACCAGGCAGTATTGTGCTAGTTTGGGTTTCATGTTTGCCATATCCAGCTTCCTAAACAAGAATACCCATTCAGATTCAGAGGTGAGCAAGCCACACATCACAAATGACTACAGTAAGAGGTCTAGCCTTCAAATCACCATCAGCATCAAAAATTACTGTAATCTAGTAAGGGTCAGATGAGGATTTCTGTACAGGGCAGTTGAATGACAGGTATCAAAACACAGATGAGGGGAGGAGGGTCTGGTGGCCCAAGGCAGAGGGAGAAATGGCATTGCACAAGAATGTATCTTATATATACAGTCATGTACCTTACGACTCTCTAGCTCAAACGCGCCAAATATAAAGAAATGGCAAAGAAATGGGCATGCTAGTAATCTTTTCTTAATGTGCATCACCATACCTGATATATAGGTATAATTATTACATGCCAACTTTAAAACAATAATCATAATGCATTGAGAAATTCACCTTAATAGCACCTAGGTTACAAAACTTAGTAAGTACTTAAGTCACAATCTCTTTGCTTCATGACAAAATAAACAAAGAACCAGGAAAAGTACTTGATGTCTCCAGAGCCCCACGAACAGCTCTCAAATTGAGAGAAAATTATCCTGTCGACTCAACCATGTCTGCATCCTGTGACCTTCTGTACAGGGTGGTTGGTTCTTTACCTGACAGAGAACACTTGATGAATAAGAAACATCTGAGGCAGTGTAAATGCTAATGATCTCTACTTGGCTATTCTGAAAGGCATACATATCTCCAAGCACCGCGTGGCACTCAATAAATTGTATAATTTTTGTTTGTCTATTTTACCCAATTAGTTTCTTTAGAAACAGAGACCGGGCACCAACCAGGCAGCATACACTAGCTAATCTGAAGCTGCAACATATATACAGCAGAGGACTGCCTGGTCTGGCCTCAGTGAGAGAAGATGCACCTACCCCTCGAGAGACCCAGGAATGGGGGAGGTCTGGTGGGGAAAGGAGTGGGGACATCCTCTTGGAAACGGGGAAGGAGGAATGGGATGAGAAACTATCAGAGGGTAGACTGGGAGGGGGATAACAACTGGACTGTAAAAAAAAAAGATTAAANAATAATAATAATAATAATAGTAATAGTAATAATAATAATAATAATAGTAATAACAATAGCAATAGAGTCTGGGAACTACACTGAGCTCAGATATTTGATTGGATGAGTTTGCTAGTAAGCGTCCAGATGGAGCACGCAGTCTGTTTGCGGTCTGCTTTCCATACAACCTGGAGAGTGGTTGTCATCCACCCAAAAGAAACAGAGTTTGCAGAAACTCAACAGGGAGCACACAGCGGTGAGGTGGGATGCCCAAATGTTACCAGTGGAGAACAAGCTGTGCGTTTAAATGCTTGGATATAATTTGACCTACCAAGACCAACAGATTAGCCTTGCGATTCCATTAAAAGCTGTGATTTATTTTTGACTTAAGATTTTTTAAGCTGGGAAGATTAAGAAACATTGGCTTGGCTTCACATAGCATTGAGAGGTTTAGGAGCACTCGCAATTGACTGCATTCATAAGTTTAATTTATGACATTAACTACAAAGGAGAAATCAAATATATTATATTTATAAATGCAGTAAAATGTTTGAAAGAATTTAATTAAACAAGTTGTAAAAGGGGCTGATTATTCGAGGTAGACTTGCCTGTTCAACTGTGAACAGCAAAACAAGCACTGTAAGCTGAATGGGAACAATTCGGCTGATTTATGAAAAGAACAATAAGATTTATACGCGAGGTACAGATAGCTTTAAGGAAAGCACGATTCCTTAATGTTTTATTTGAAGAAATTGAATATTAGTTTGAAGCCCCAAATAAATATGCCACATATGTGCGGGGGGGAGGGGATGGGTGAGAGTCAACTTGAAGATGAAAACAAACTCACAACACAGTAGAACTGTGAGTCGCTGCTAAGAAGCTGACGGGATTCTCACATAGGATTTTGATGGTAACAGGAGACTGGACACATGTGTAACAGCTACTCTGTGCAAACTTCTCCCCATCTTCAAAGGTGTACAATTATATGTAACATGCTTAACACGAATCCAAGTGGAAACATGAGGGTGTATCCATGGAGGGGAAAAGTGATATGTTAAAATTTCATGGATTTTATGAAAATAACTCAAAATAGAATGTATTAGAACTTCCTTTTAAGAAGTCAAACATTGAAGACTACAAACATCTCAGTATGTGATGCCTGTGTATTCCAGTTCATGAGATCTCTCCATGCAATGGCAGCATCATCATATCCTGATGGAGTCTGGAAGCCTCCGATGAAACAGCCACAACGTAGAACTAGTACAGGAAGGCAGTAGGGACACTCAGATTATCCATGTCAGAATGGCTCTTCATATTGAGCCATAAGTCAATATATGCAGTGTAAGAGCAACTTAATGATAATTACATAGTTCAATACACCAGGGCAGTCACAGCATGTATAGCCAAAAATGAGAGGGGAATACTACAGTCAGGAGAAGCAATGAAAGTAGCTGTGGTATTTATAAGTATTTAAACATATGGGTAGCATTTTATTGCAAAATTAACTTTTCATGTTTCCGGTGCTTTGAATATTTTTACTTATTGTTCTACATAGAAAAGCACTACCACACTTAATGGTTTTTGTGGCTTTTATTACTTTTTCTGAAACTACCCAAATACTATCAGTGTCACCACCAATGGGCTCTCACTCAGCAGATCGACAAAGTGTGTTTAGTTTTTAAGAAATGGTATGCCACATCAAAATGATCATCCATCATGATCAAGTAGGCTTCATCCCAGGGATGCAGGGATGGTTTAATATAAGGAAATCCAT
>NC_034600.1:76049014-76052997 GCF_900095145.1 Mus pahari | reverse complement strand
ATGAACTAACCAGTACCCCCTGAGTTTGTGTCTCTAGCTGCATATGTAGCAGAAGATGGCCTAATCGGCCATCATTGGGAAGAGAGGCCCCTTGGTCTTCCAAACTTTATATGACCCAGCACAAGGGAAGGCCTTGGCCAAGTAGTGGGAGTCGGTGGGTAGGGGAGCAGGGGTGGGGGTGGGGGGTATAGGGAACTTTCGGGATAGCATTTGTAATGTAAATAAAGAAAATAATAATAATAAAAAAGAAATAGTATGCCATCAGTGTCCTCACGGTCCAAGGAACACTCATAAGGAAAACGAATATTTTTACTCAAGAAAGGGATTGAGATGGCTGAGCAGTTAAGAACATAGAATGCTCTTCTAGAGGACCTGAGTTCAGTTCCCAGGACCCACACTGAGTGACTCTCAACTGCCTATAACTCCAGCTCTGACACCTTCTTCTGGCCTTCAGGGGACACACACACACACACACACACACACACACACTTTTAAAAAAGAAAGTAACTAAAAAGAGTCATTTTGTTAGACTTGTTTTCAGGAAAACAGACACTTTTTCACTTGTATTTTCCCCTCTGAATCTATAAATGTGCTCAACCTCTGGTTTAAAAGAAAAAAAAAAAACAAAATAGTTCTTTCCATGAGTACTTTTACACCACGATTCTGAAACAACTAGCTCTGTTTATTGGCAGCTTTTTGTCTCGTCCTTTATGAAGTATAAAACAGTGGTGTCCATGAGCAAGACCCTGACTTCAGTGCCTTAGAGTTGCAGAAATAGTATTAAATAGATAGATAAGATAGATGAGTGAGAGAGGGGGGAGCAAAAGCACATATTGTATAACTAGTGGCATCTCTGAATTAGTACGTGACTCATTGTGTCTTCAACACCCCAGTCACAGGTCTTGTTCCAGAAGCTAGTTAGCCTCTTAAAGCCCTTGCAGAAGCCGACCAACCAGAGCCCTGAGATGAAAGGTTTGACAATGACTACAGAAGTTCGTAGAAATCATTGTTGGTAAAGTGAAGTGTTATGTGAGCTGGCTAACCATCTTTCAGATCCCTATTCTGGATATGAATGGGAAACTAACAGTCTCACACGTGGCATTCAGTCTAAGATTCCACAAAATACCTAAAACAATCCTGTTGTCTGGCCTGTCCAAGGACCTTGGTACAAAGCGCTGGGATTCCTCCCAAGCTCTGTGCCCCTTGCTAAACACAGCTCATTTGGGAACAACAGTCTGGGGACATCTTTTACTGTCAACTCCTGCAAGCGAAGAGACCCCACCACCTCTGCACATGGAAGGTAATCTACATCGTTGAAAATGGCCACAGAAAGGCCATAGTGATCTTCCTTAATGGCATAGCTGATGTCCAGTCATGTGATTAGTCTACCGACCAGACTGACTCCTAGACACCTAAGGAGCAAATAACCGTGACCAGAGTCATGAACCATCACAATCATAAAAATGTCTCTCCTTGAAAAAACATGAATAGATGATGTTGGTCCAGGTTTAGCATTTTAGAGACTCATTTAATTTTGCCTCCAGTAATTAGTTTATTTATCCTCAGAAAGTGACCCTAGTCTTATCCATTTTGGAGTCTCTACTACTAACAGTTATATAACGGTTGCTAAGCAACTTTCATGCATTGTTATTTCTTCATCTAATTTAAAATTCTCAATTCACAGTAGAGGTCTTCAGAGAGAAGTTATTGTTCAGGGTGGGCCAAGGACCATTTTTCACTGTAGCCCATTCAATTTAGAAAAGAAATTACAGCATACTGCTTAATCATCATAAAATGATTTGTACAGAACATCTCCCATCTTCTTGAAGTATAGCTGTCTTCCTTTAGTAATCAGATATACTTAATTTATTTTAAACTTTCCCAAAAGAATTTCCTTTCCCCTTCAGTCCTTGCCCCTTCCTCCATTCCTCCAGCATTCAAGACAATTTATAGGCATTCCTTTGCATGGGAGCCATGAGACCTGGGAAGGAAGATCTGGGAATGCAAGATGAACTCCTGTCATCATACAATTTGCTCCTGTGAAAGGGGCTTTGGTGGTAGGATGATCATTCCAGTGAACCACTTACCCACAACCCCTACATCTTCAGAAAGAAGATGCATTTTCCACTGGAGTTCCTAAGACAAATTCTTTGAAATCAATCAACTGTTTGTTCTAATACTAGTCTGGTTTGGTTTCAAGTGTCATGGGGGAGCATTGCTGAGGTACAGTCCCAGAGGACAGTGCATCATGTTTTCTCATTCACCCAATAATATTTCTTGACATATGATTAATTTCTTGGCAAAATTTTGTTGGCAGGAAGTATGTTCCCATAAAACAGGGAAATCATTTCTGTGCCGAGACCCCCTCAATGCGCATTGAAACATCAAGTGTATCAAAATAGATTACAATAAGCTCTTCATTTATCACAATTGCTTGGGATCTGGGGTAGTCTATGGTACAAGGCTTGGACTAATGAAAGAAAAGAACCCTAAATGTGGAATATTTTAAGGAAATGTAATTTAGTTACCATAACAATATGGAGAAAATTTGATTTTCTTAGCACTAAAGTCTCTCCCAGGACAAGTTTAATTTTTTGTTTTTGGCTTAAAATCTTATTAGGTATCTTAGTCTGTATGGGGGTGAGGGGACACTTCCAAGAGAAGATGTTTAAATTATGAGTGAATTACTACTTACTGGGGTGGGATCCGTTAGTTCCTTGTTCCTGTGATTTATTTTCAGTGTTAAGGTTGTCATTTGGGGTCCAAGAGTTAGAAACAGCTAGTAAAAACTTGAAAAGAAATGGAAAAAAGTCCAGAGTCAACAGAGTGGTTCACTGGGGGGTGTGACAGGCACGTGACTCACCCTCTCCTCACTAAGGAGACAACCAAGCACACAATGCAAGGACATGAAAAGATCTAAGATTTCACCCGACCTCTGTGGACTGCCTATCCCTAACCTTCTGTGTCTCAGCACTCATATTTCTCATTAACAGCCTTAGCAAAAAAAAAAAAAAAATTTTGTCGTGATGATTACAGAGTTTAAAGCAAACAGGAAAAACTCCTGAGGCCCACAGCTTATTACTAGGTCTCTAAATCCACACAGCATTTGGAATAAAGCCCGAGTAATCTTCATTCCTTTCCTCCTGACCACGCAAGCTGGGAACACTTCTGGGATCTGGAGCTGGTCGTGAAGCTACACTGAGTGGGGACTACGGAGAGTTTGACACCGGAGTGTGCCTGCTACATAGGTCCTGAGTCCAGAGCATCTTCCTACTGTAGCAGGAGGAGAGCAAGCACTGCCTGAGGAGACCCAGCCAAATCTGACATCTTCCGAGTTCAGATAGAAATATACAGGCCGGCTAAACACACTTACAATTCTTTCAGAATCTGGGAGTTGCTGGTAGTATGTGAGGGACCCATAAATTATTTACACATGAATATGTGCTGCAAAGCACAAGGGATAATGTGAGGGTAGTTTATCTTTTTGAGTATTTAAAACATCATGCCCACTCCCATAATTCTTGGGGCAAGAAAAGCATGCAGGCCCGTGTGTTTTCATGTCTCAAGTCAACAGACATAGAAGTTAATCAGCTTCTATTGAATTACTTTGTCAAATATGGCTTTAAATGACCAGGAGGGTCAAATTGAAGATGAACGATACTTTCTGAGAGCTGCTTATGGACACACGTGTGGACACACTTGCGCTTTTCCAATTCCTTCTGCACACAGTCCAACATCAGCGTTAGGCTAGGGATGGAACACTCCAGGGATGGGTGCCCTGCAGAGGATGACCTGAGGAAGATACACTGATGGGGGATGCAGAGGAGGACCTGAGGAGTATGCCTTACACTGACCGGGGATGCAGAGGAGGACCTGAGGAGTATGCCTTACACTGACCGGGGATGCAGAGGAGGACCTGAGGAGGATGCCTTACACTGACCGGGGATGCAGAGGAGGACCTGAGGAGGATGCCTTACACTGAC
>NC_034600.1:76045239-76048319 GCF_900095145.1 Mus pahari | reverse complement strand
ATGCAGAGGAGGACCTGAGGAGGATGCCTTACACTGACTGGGGATGCAGAGGAGGACCTGAGGAGGATGCCTTACACTGACTGGGGATGCAGAGGCTCTTGGACAGGAAGTTCCCACGCCTCCCACTCTCAGAACCAGAAACTGAAAGTGAGGCTGAGGTCAAAGGTAAGTCCATACTTCTCCCTCCGTCTTCACCTGGGGAGAAGACATGACTGAATGGGCTCGATTGATGCTCCAACATCAGCTGTCCCCTGAGATCCTGACTCTGAGTCTGTTTGCTCATGTTAGCTGAAGGAGAGTTGAGCTTTATCAGAATCTGTTACACACTTACACACTTAAAGGTACCAAATTGCTCTTTGTGCACAAAACCACACAAAGTTTCTAGAGTCTAATTTATGTCTCCAGTTGTGCTCCACTTACACCCTCCAGCTCCTGCACAGCCTGCCGAGCTCCCCCACTACTTCTAGCCATCCCTCTCTATTTACACCCTACATACATGCACACACATACATATGTATGCATACAGGCATATATACATACATCTGTGTATATCTATATGTACATACATGTGTGTACATATGGATGTGTGTGCATACATATATGCAGAAAAGATTGGGGATGTCCTCCTTGTATGTGATGTGAGCCTATTCACCTATGAGCATGTTAGGTCTAAAAGTCCCTGCTTTGTAATGTGAAAATGTTTCAGCAACCCAGCCTCTCCATCATAGAAAGCAGCTCACTCATAAATCTACTGAAGAACAACAAAGAAAAACCATATATATATATATATATATATATATATATATATATATATATATAGACACACACACACACGTTTTATATATATTCAAGTCTCCACTGAACATTCCAGATACATTGTGCTCTCAGTCACTTCCCAGTGATGGATTCAGGGTACTTCTCCAGAAACAAGTGGTTTAATGTATGCCACATCTAAGACAAAAATCTATGAGTGTATCTACTATAAATATGAAGGTCACCACACAATAGAGGGAGATGTCATCATGGTAAATGGAGCCCACAAGTATTCTAAATATAGCCTAAGTCAGGCTGGCACTAATAGTCCGGGGGCCTTTTAGAAAATCACTTTTCACACACTGCCCTTTGTTACTGACAAATATTGATTTGAATTGTGTTTTGAATAAACAACGAAAACGGTGTCTCATCGAGAAATCGAATTCCACTATTCAGCCACAGAGGAAGTTTGAAAGAGCCTGGACTTACCGTCCTGAGCTTGGTGGCTTTGGGTGGCTGTGAAAGCTTCAGACAAGTCCCTGGGGCCTTCTTCACTGAAAAAGGAATATGGATGCTGAGAACCTTTGTGATGATTGTCAAGTTTAGTGTCCAGTTTCACATGTGGGGACACAGACGTGGGGCTATCACAGGATGCTCCAGTGTCACAGGATCATGGCAGAAAGGTTTAGGGATGCCCTTGTATGTGATGTGAGCCTATTCACCTATGAGCATCTTAGGTCTGAAGTCCCTGCTTCTTAATATGAAAATGTTTCAGTAACCCAGCCTCTCCATCAGAGAAAGCAGCTCACTCATAAATCTACTGAAGAACCATGGGCATGGAAGAAAAACTATTATTTTCCATTAGTCGGGAAATTAAGAGGACAATGATAAGAAAGAATTTAATGATGGCCAAGGAAGCAGCGTGGAGAACTGGGTTCTGGGCTCTGTTCCAGAGCATTCCATAGTAGGCCTTGGACAGGAACTGCCAAATGACCTCAACAATCTGCTGTTTATCTGTCAACAAACTTGAGTGGCGCCAGCAATGACAAAAGTCCTTGAGAGGCTGAGATGAAGACAGTAAAATCTTTTTAAAATGTTCCACTACTATATATGTGGGGCTGGCAAGGCAGCGCAGCAGCAAAGAGCATGCATGTTCTTGCAGAATACAGGACTGAGTTCAATTACCAGCACCCACATCAGGAAGACCAGAGGCTCCTGTAACTCCAGCTCCAGGGGATTTTTTTGACACCCTCTTCTGACCTCCACCGGCATCTGTACTCACATGCACAAACCCTTATACATAAACGTATAATTAAAATAGTAACATGCAATTTAAAAATCATAAAAAATTAAGCATTAAAAATACTGTGTGTGTATAAATTTATGTGGAGGGTAGCATGTGGTATATGGTGCATGTATACTTTGTGAAAATGTTCAAAAGATTTTTCACTTACCTGTCTGTAAATCAGTGCCCAGCTGATCCCACCCTCCTGCCTTGATTCTTCTACCCATCACTCTTTGCACTTACTCTCAACTTCCAGTGTGCTGCCATGAGGAATCAGATAAAACTTGGGGGTCTATGTTTCAATGTAAAGAAAGCTGGTCAACTGCAAGAAGGAACCACAGGCGTGCAGCACTCTCTCCTCACACAAGCGTGCAGCACTCTCTCCTCACACGCATTTCTGATAAAAACCACAGAAAGATGCCGTGATCAGCAAACCGACATTTCAACACAAGGAAGCATCTGCACCCCATGTCCTCTGCTGAGGCCTAGGACAGCCCTTCCCGGTGAGGTGCTTAGTGATTCACTGCTAAGGGCTTTTTTTTTTTTTTATCTTTTTAATTAGTATATTTATCACGTACTAGTTGGAGAATCTAATTAAAAGTGCTCAGTAATATTAAATCTGTGTCTGAGATGTCCATAATACCAGACACCAGGGCAAAGCTGGCCCTGCGTTGTTAGCATGGATCATGGGTATAGAGTGAAATCTCTGCTTTCAGTTCCGTTAGCCACAGACACCAGAATGCCTGCAGATTACTAGCCTTGTTTTAACTGTAGCACTCATGTCCTGCTTTGAACATGGCCTGGACTGAGAGACCCCCTACTCACCCCTAAGAACACTACCTAGGAAGCGTTCCAAACCTCTGCTCTCCCACTACCTCCTTGTCACAAAGAAGGGACAACAGCAGCCTGCTGGCTTGTGAGATTCTCTGGCAGAGGTAGGGTTCTGTATTAGTCAGGGTTCTCTAGAGTCACAGAACTTGCAGATAGTCTCTATATAGTAAAGGAATTTATTGATGACTTACAGTCTGCAGTCCAAATCCCA
>NC_034600.1:76017359-76044304 GCF_900095145.1 Mus pahari | reverse complement strand
CCTCTTCTTCTTCTTCTTCTTCTTCTTCTTCTTCTTCTTCTTCTTCTTCTTCTTCTTCTTCTTCTTCTTCTTCTTCTTCTTCTTCACCATTGTGAGGCTGGTTTGTAGCCAGTGAGAAGTAGGAATGAGTCCCAATCTCTCTTCCTTTTCTGTGGCCACCTAGAAGCCTATGGGTTCTGGATAATACACTCAAGATGGTCAAAACCAGGCATGGTAGTGCAAACTTACAGTCTTCCATACTCAGGATCAGGACCACTTTAAGCCAAGTTCAAGACAACTCAGCCTTGGCAACATAGTAAGACAGCTCCCATCTTTAAAAATAAAACATACTATCCATCATCCTAGTTCACAGTTGAAAGTATCCACCCACCCTGTACTATGTTGGGGTTATTTCCAGCCCCAGTAAGACCTGTCTACTCTAATGAAAACATTCAGTATCATCAAGTAAATGTCAGAATAATCACACCCAGGAGTCGAGACGAAACAGGCCTATGACATGAGGAACCACCTCTCACAATGAGCATGATTTTTTTTTGGTTCTTTTAGAATTGGGCAAGCAAGTGCAATGACCAATCATATTATGAAAGCATAATTCTCAGGAGTTGGACTTAAAAAGCACTTGAGGCTGAGCCAGTGTATCATTGGAAGACCAAACCATGACTAATCAGCTCAGAACTTGCCAGGCCATTTTGCCTTGAACACTTGTAAGAAATAACCATCACTCTCAGATAAGTGGTCCGTGGTGATAAATCATTTTTCTGAGACAATACACACTCACACACACACACACACACACACACACACACACCACACACACACACACATTTGTAGGCATGCACACCCACTCTCTCATATGCATAATATGTACAAGCCATAGGTTAATATCAAGGATTTCTTCCTCAACTTCTGTACCTTATTTTTTTAGAAGAGATTTCTCACTGAACGAGGAGCCCCAGCAAGCTTAGGAATCGCCTGCCTCTGCCCCTCAACATGGGCGTTATAGACATGCACCTCAGGGCTCAGCTTTTCCTTGCATGCTTCAGATCCAAACTCAGGTCTTTATGCTCATACAGCAAGCATTTTGCCCATATGCCATCTCCGTAGCCCCCAGACAATGACACAAAAGTATGTCCCCATTTTTCTGCTTGTTTTTTTTAAACTGCTTGTTGTTCCAAGCTAATTTACTATGATTTTATTTCTAGCTACTTTTCACCCTCAAACAGCCTTATAATTGGGATAATTGGGAGCATTAGAGCAGACAGAAGTTTGTAAGGGGAAATTAGAACCATTTTGGGTACTGCCCTATCCAATTAGAGAAATTATCATGAAATTCAAGTGCTTCACCCAGAATTCAGAACATCCCACATACAGCCAAATCACTCCTCGCTATAAACACTATCTTGTCCATTATTATCAGTTGTCACTGAAAACATGAGCACACACTCAGCCTGGTAAGAGGAAATGATGCAGTGTTTTGTTTGTAGTTCATGTCCACATAGACACAGCTGCTAAGGCTCTTTGGAACTCAGCAGTTGTCTTAGCATCCCTAATGCGCTGGACCCCTGTTCTCCTTGAAGCATCTGTCTTTGTATCAGTAAGAGGACCAGCTCATGGTTTTCCACCCATCCTGGAGTGCTCACTCTTTAGAGTCAATGGATGTTGCATCTTCTCTGTCTTCTTACTAACATTTCTTAAGAGTCTGCCGTGGTCGCTCTAACTTCCTTATTGTATATGGTCTCCTTGGATGGTAGAATCTATCCACAACTACCAAATATATGGCAGTGATGCTGAGACCCTCTCCTCAGCTCCCAGTTCATGTACCTTCAGCCAGCCCTGTGTATGTTTCCCACAGACACTCCAGAGTCCACACACCTGGAACTACACTCAGGACTCCTTGACAGCCTCCTTCTTCTGGTGATATATGAACAAGATTGTGACCAATGGTACTCTTCCCTCTGTTGACATGACCAGCTGGAACATCAGACTGTGACATGGCTTGAAATTACATCTTTGAAATATATTTAAATGAAGGATGTAAAAAATGTGATCTTCCTGAATTTAGGATAGGTTCTAAATCTGGAGAGGTCCGTTTAGAGACAGCCAGAGGGAGATCTGAAAGTCAGACATAGCCAGGGGTGGAGGCTATGTGGAAATAGAAGAAGAGACTGGAAAGATTTATCTGTAAGTCAAAGGATACCAGCAACCAAAGCTACCAGATACAAAACAGGAAAGAGCACAGAATAAATTCTGCTGCAGGCTACCCAACAAAACAAAAACAAACAAACAAATGAATTCTGCTGACATTGACATTCAGACTTCTGGCCCCCAGAACCATGTGATGATAAGCTGATGTCATGTTAACCCATCCCGTTCATGACAATGCCCATAGCCCTGGGCACCAATAGTCATACCATGCTGCAGGCATCTAACACCCTGGAGATGCCTTCCTCTCTCACCTCCCATTTCTAGATTATCTTGACCTCCATGACTAGCTATATTCAATGACCCCGCAGATCTGACCTCTACCACCTTTCGCCTGCTCATCCCTCAAAGCCTCCAGAGTGACCTCCTGACCTCCCTCTCTCTCACATCTGGACTTCAAAATGTACTGCAAATGCTTTTCTAAACACGGAAGAGATATGTACCCAGCTGCTGAGGCACTAAGAGTCCTCACCGTGTACTCACAGGCCTTTCACTCAGCCCCATGCATCCTTCCTGCTCATGGCACTCCATCAATGGCTTTGGATGGCCTGACTAGCTCCATTCTTGCAGGTGTCACTTTCCATGGTGAGCACATTCCTCAGGCCAGGCCAGAGCTTTAACATATCCACAGGCTCAGTTAAAATAACATGGAGGCATGGTGGTTCATATCCATAATTCTAGCACTTCAAGAAGCCAAAGCAGGAGAACTGCCTCAAATTCAAGGCCAGCCTGGGCTATGTAGCAAAGTGCTATCTCAACCCTGCTCCCTAGTCAGTGCTCAGTAGTTAGCCATCGATCAGGCAGTGATCATACTAGCCATAGCAACTGAACCATATTCTTAAAGCAATCTCCACCCCCTCCATCCCCGCTACTGTAATGGGTCTGAGCCTATAATCTCTATTCCTTAAGGCTGAAGCAACAGTATCAATGAGCAGTGTCCCACTAGCCACACCTCATTCCATCTTCAAAGCCAGGAATAAATGACAGTTGGGTCCACATGGCAGGACTCTGACTTCCATCCAACTGATGGCACAGTCACTGGTGGTGGTAACTCCTGGGTAAGACTGAGTCCATCTGACTAATGTCTCCATCTGTTCATTGGCAACTTGAATTCCATCTGTGACTTTAAGTCCTGTTTTCCATGTAACCTATTTACAGGTTCTTGGGACCCAGATGAGACCTCTCTTTGTGTGAGCCATATTATTCTACTTCCATACAGGGTCTATCTGCAGAAGGCAATATGAGGAGATTTGAAGGAGAAATCAGTAAGAATCGAGAATAGGAAGAATTATCAGCAAAACTACAAGTACTCAAGAGAAATGTGAGAATCTAGAATTGCCATTCAAGAGCAAAGCAAAGTGCTAATCAATCTCAGGAAACCTACTGTTTTAATCATGTTCTTCAAAGGAGCAGAATCAACAGGATGGGTGTGTGTGTGTGTGTGTGTGTGTGTGTGTGTGTGTGTGTGTGTGTGTGCTGAATATGTGTGTGCATGTATCAAATTTATTAAGTGAACTTTAAAATAAAATGATCACCAAATCACCCCTGAGATTTTAAGAACTCAGTACTTGGTTCTTGAAGCTAGGTACCTTAACAGAGTAGTCCCACAATAGCTGTCTCTCACTGGGGATTGACACTAGCAGTTACTCAGTCAACAAGGTGGGGTGCCTCAGTAGTCCCAACCTGGTACTGGGTTCCCAGAAAGTCCCTAGAGAGCTATTGTCCCTTACCTACAATGAAAGCTTAGAGATGCTGCTATAGGGAATCATTAGGAATTATCAGAGGCAGCAACAACAGGGTAAACAAGCTTGGGTGACAAGAGGGAGGCCAAGCCAGCAAAAAAGATGAGGTCAACTTCCTTCTCATTTGCCTTAGAATCTGAGCTGCTACCTGAAGATGCTCCCCACAGGTGTGGTGGACCTTCCCGTATCAACCAAGGCTCTTCAGGTAAAACTCCCTACTCACCTGATTCTAATTTGTCATGAGTTGACATTGAAACCAACCATAATACCTGCATTAAATGGTGCCTTGTCATAGCAAAACTGGGGTCCCAGGAAAACACTCAAGGTCCAAGTCAAAACTGGGACCCCAGAACAGGTATAAAGGACTTTTGTCTGGGGTGAGATGAGAGCTGCGGTTCTGGAAAGGCTGAAGAAATGTGTTGCTCCCTGAGAACTTAAGCAATTCTCACGGCATCTCCAGGTTCCCCTTACTTTGAAGCATCTTAGTGAAAAACCAGGAGCTGTCTTCATGTTCATTGCTAAGAAGACACACAGTGACCAAGGTAGCTCATAAAAGAAAGCATTCCAGAGGGTAAGCCCATGACCAACACAACGGGGACTATAGCAGCAGGCAGGCAAGCATGGCACTAGAGCAGTAGCTGAGAGCTTACATCTGATCTTTAAGCCTGAGACAGAGAAATGGGCCTGACATGGGCTTCTGAATCCTCAAAGCCCATCTCCAGTGATACACCTCCTCCAACAAGGCCATGCCTCCTAATCTTTCCCAAACTGTTCCACCAACTGGAGACCAAAGATTCAAATATATGAACCTATGAGGGTCATTCCCATTCAAACCACCCTAGGAGTTTTCACAAAACAGTCATGGATATTTCAAAGAGCATAAGGCTGTTGGGCATACAACACAGCCAGTGGGGCGGTGAGAGGGGGAGGGGGACTCAGAATGTACACGAAGCCCAATGAGGAGATGAAGCAGTCCACAGGGCCTACCAAGAGACTGAACAGATGGCCTATTCTCAGCTCTGCAGCTCCTACTCTGCTGAGTGAGCACACAGTCAGCCAGCAATGATCCAGAAGACAAGAAAACTGTAGATGTGTTGGGAGTGGGAGGCAAAGAAGGATGTGGACAAGAATGTCCAAGGGACTTTGCTTCTGATTCTACTGTGCAGCCAGAAATGTGAATTTTCTCTGTCACATCCTCAGAAAATCAGAAGCCAAATAGCCCTTTTGTCAATGCATGGTCAGAACACAGAAGCCTAGGGGTTCTTGAAGACACCAAGTCCCACTCCACAGCAGACACAGGGAAGAACATAGCCACTGTGCATGTTCCATATCTGAAGGAACACAGCCATGACACTGCATCGGCCTTTGTAAGAGAAGTCTCAGCTCCAAGTGTCTAATGGCAGGGGCCATAAAGAAGAGCGTGTCCCTCCCTCAACCCCCATTTTATTCTCCCTTTGCTCTTAGACTCTACTTGCTGAGAGACCTGAGGGCATTGTTTTAAGATGCTGAAAGCCCAGCTGTCCCGGGTTGTAATTAGTTTTAGCCATCAGCAGAAAGCACCTTTGTCTTATTTCTGGAAAGTCAAAGCCAATCGATAACCCCTACGTTTATGCCTCCCCTGATCAGAAGGTCAGCTGGCACAAAACCCTCCACCCTGGGGATGGGGGAAATCCTCAGGACAATGAAAAGAGCAAAGCCCACAGTTGTCTCCCTGTGGGAAGTCAACAGAGGTGAACTGAAGGGTACCAACCAAGTATGCCGATGATGTCCTGGGTTGACCTCAGAAAGCAGGAGACAGGACCCAGATGAGACACAAATACACAGTCTCGAGCTGTTGCTTTCCCATAACCTTGGGTCCCACTATTAAAAATGAATATGTTAATTGGATAATTGCCAAATTTAACCAAACGTGTCCAATTTGCAGGTTAATAAACTCCTGCAGCAGTGACTGGCAAGTGGAAACTAAGACACTAACGCCCACTTATGCTCCCCTCAGAGCCCTTTATAGACCACTTTCCATCTCAAACATGGACATTTCCATTTCAGAGAACCTCCAGATCGTACATGGTTTGAGAGGCAAAAGCAATATGCTTGCAAAATGCCTCTAAGTCTGCTCAGGAAGAACGCCCCTGATCACACCTAAAACTGAGTGCCATTTTCATTCTCCTACTTACCAGGCAAACTCACAGGCTCCCAGAACTCCCATCAAATAAAGTGGCAGCCAAAGGCCGGGTAGCTGGAGAGCCGACATGGCATGTGGTCTACTGTGGAAGCTCATGAGGAAATGTCTCCTTCTCCCACCTGTGTGCAAGTAGGGAGCCGATAACAGGAGAGGGTTTATGGGGGGAGGGGTGCCTGCTTGCATTAATTCAGGCTCCAGTCTTGAGTTGGTTGCCTTGTGCTCTTTGGGTGCAAGAGAAAGACCTAATCACACAGCCCTCCCAAGGCAAGTCCTGTAGCTTGGAGCTGTTTGGCTGAGGTGTGTCACTATGGCCCTAAAGGACCTAGATAGCATCACATCCAGCACTGACCTTCATCTTTAGCACAGAGCCAGAGAGGCAGGGCGGATGTACATGCTCAGCACCCAAGTTAATGGCAGCTAGATTCATCCTCAGACTTTGTGCTAACGCTTTTCAGGTGACTGGCTCAGGTAAGAGCTGAGAGGACTTAATGGTGCTGATGAATTATAGCCTTCCATCCTGTCAAAGAAAATCCTCCATCTGACTTTCAAGACACTCTGGCCTGGCCCATGCCTCCCAAGACTGCGTTACTTCTAGTCTATCCTCACACAAATTTCCGATTTCTTTCCTGATCCCCTTTTCCAAGGGCCCTTGGGATCCACAAAGCAGTTCTAAGTACAGGGTTCCCAGACTCCAAATTCCCTGGGAACCCTAGAACTCCCTGGACTGAGCCTGAATGTCCTTTTGTATCACTGCACACACAGTCTGTGTCATCTGACACATGCACACACACACACACACACACACACACACACACACGGAATATGACCCTGTAGTACAGGGTGACGTCTTTCGTCCCACCACACACATACACACACACACACACACACACACACACAGGATGTGACCCTATCATGCAGGAGTAGTGGTTAATAGTCTTAGAAAGGAGGTGGCATGCATTGCTAATGGAGCAGAGTTGGAAGTATTAGCAATCAGTACAGACCCTTAATAAATACCAAGTCCTCAGGTGTTTCTCCCAAGTGACATACACCTATCCCCACACTAACAGGAGCCCAAGGTCAAGGTATCAACAGATTTGATTCCTAGTGAGGACCCTCTAAAGAAGAAAGTAAAATTTCACCAAAATGGTGATGTATGAGCTGAGTCCTGAAGGCTGGTCAAGAGTATATCATGCTGCAACAAGGAACCTGAATGTTTCTGCCCTTCTGAATCTCCTGGGAACTTGATTAAAGTGCTGTGAATTCCTTCTAGAATCTGCCCCAGCAGGTATGGGCATGAAGAGCCCAGTGTCTGGGCAAGGCTCCCAAATTCCCTTTGCTCACTCTTGCGATGAGGTCAGGAAGTTAGGCAGCATACCTGGCAGCTCTACAGGACTCTCGGAATCTAAACCTTCAAGATACTCGGGCTGTGGGAGCAGCAATGCAGAGTGCATGCTTGTCCCGTCTCTTCCTGTCTGATATGGCTCGGCATTGTAGTGGATATTAGTAATACTCAAGACGTCTGTGGGGGGTTGGATGAGAATGGCCCCAGAGACTCATATTTGAATGCTTAGTCACCAGTTAGTGGAACTATTTGGGAAGGATTAGAAGGTGTGGCCTTGTCAAAGGCAGTACACTACTGGGTGTGGGCTTTAAGGTTTTAGAACCTCATACCAGGCCAGTTGCCCTCTGGCTATGTTTGTGAATCAGACAGGATCTCTCTTCCAGAACCATGCCTGCTTGCCTCCTGTCATGATAGTCACCAGCTAACCCTCTGTAACTGTAAGCAAGCCCTCAATTAAATGCTTTCCCGTGTAAGTTGCATGGTCGTGATGTCTCAGGATCACAGCAATAGAGCCGTGACTAAGACATTGCTATGACAAAATGTCATAGACTACAGACTCAAGCAACCAACATGTGTTTCTCACAGCTCTGGGTGTATAAGAAATCCAGAACAGAATCAGTGCCAGCATGTCTGACCCTTAGCAAGGGCTCTCTTCCTGGCTTGCTGTATCTTAATGTGACACAGAAACAACTCATGCCTATGACTTTCTGAAGGCCCATCCTATTGGGAGTTAGAACTTCAGCACGTGAACTTCAGCACGTAAATTGGGACACGGAAGAGACACATTCCATTCCTAGCACACCACTTATACTAATGTGGCAAGACATTCGCTCAAAATGCTGTTCGGGTGAATTCCTTTCTAAAAGCATATGTTGAATATCTCTCTGCCAGCCAGGCCTGCATCACCTTTCCTCCTTTTAAGAACCACCTCTGGCACTTCCTGAACCTTGGCTCTATGGTATATAATGTGACCCGCATATATGAAAACGATCAACATAAAGTGATACCTGAATTACCGTGATTTCTTTTAGAGGTAGAAATTCATACAGAATATCCAAATGAAGGGGGAAACAGGAAAATTTGGGCTAAGCACACCTCTTATTACAACAAAATATCTGACAGGTTGAATTCAAGGTTAGCCTGATCTATATAAATGAGACCTATATAGATCATAGCCAGAGACTCTGGCTCAAAACACACACACACACACACACACACACACACACACACACTGCACGGGCACAGGCACACACACAAGAAACTAACTTAAAGGATCCAATAGAAACCAATCTGAACCCGTGGTCTCAGAGACTTCGGGCCATTGTCACTTGACTCAATTGCTTTTAGACATGTGAAGGGGCTCTACGTCATAGCAGAGGTGTATGGAAAGGTAAGGCAGTCAAGAAGCAGAGAAGAAAAGGGATTGTCTAGTATCTCAGTGCCCTTTCAAAAGGATGGCCTCAATTACCTACCTCCTCCAACTAGTCCCACACACTGAGGCTTCCATCATCTCCCCATACTATAGTAAGCTGGAGACCCAGACCTTGGATAGCTCTGGGGACACCACAATAGATTGCTAATGGAGAGACAACTGTCCCTTCCAATCTGCAGTTGAACACAGGGTGGTGATCTACTCCAGCTGCAGCCTTCTCTCCATGGTGGCATGGTTACAGATCTTTCCAAGGACAAACTCACACAGCAGAAGCAACTGGATGTGGCAACCAGAATAGTAACAGTCCTGGAGCCCTCAGCCTAGGACAATGTTCCCAGTAAATGAAGGATTCGGGGGCTTTGATTCGAGCAGTAGATGCCATTTCATTTTGAGTGGCTTTCATGTTTGCCTGCTTGCTTGTTCTCAGTACTAAGGGTTGGGGCTAGAATCCTGGGCTTCTCACATACTATGCAGACATACTGAGCCTCACTCCCACCCCACCTGCAAGCTCCCAAGGATACATTTTCCACATCCTAAACAAGGTAACAGGAATGAAGGTTTCTAACTCCGGATACAAGTTAGACAGTTACTAAGGTTTATTGACTAAATAATCAAGTTTTTTCTAAAGCAGTGAAATAAAACTTATAAGAAAAACTGTTATTCATAAAGAAAAATTTAAATGTGATTACTATGTACCTGAGCATACTATCATGTTGAAATAAAGCCACTTTTTTTAAGCTCTAAGAGTAGAAATGTCACATAAATGGCCAATACATGTTTTATCTATAACACAATATGAACTTATAAGCTGTGCTTATTTGTGGCTCTGATCTCTTATATTTTAATTTATATAACCTTCTGAGATTCATTTCCAACACCCACATGTAAATTTCATGTTATAAGGGGGTGACTAGCTAGCTCAGCAGTTAAGGGCAGTCTTTGCTCCTGAGGATAACCCATGCTGAGTTCCCAACACCTACATGGTGGCTTGCCACCATACACACCTCTGGTTTCAGGGAATCCAATGCCATCTGCTGATTTCCTCGGGTACCAGGAATGAGCGTGGTGTACATACATGCAGGCAAAGCAATAATATACATAAAATACAAATCTATTAAAATATTAATAAAAATGTAAGCGGCTGTTATGAGTCCTGCTCATCTGTCAAGCCTGTGAACTTCAGTGCTGGCCAGCATGACAAGATAACCCCAATAGTGCAATCAGGGCACATCTTGGTGGCAACCAAAAGTTGTTCATGCCTTATAGTGTACACCTAGCCAACTACCCAGGGTGGTGAAGTCATGGATCCTGGAGGGAATCCTATACTATCAGTTTCTTCATCCATTATAATCTCTACCTGCATTCTAGATATTTATCCCTACACTCACAGAGAAGTGTGGCTCTCACCCCCAATCAAGAAGCTTACTGTTGTATGAGAGGAAAAACATCACAGAAAGTCTACTGATCAAAATGCAGACAACTGACCATGAGGTGTCCAATCCTAATTGATACATCTACAACACAATCTATCTGCCCAAGTGTGGGGAACATCCCAGCAGAGAGGGTGGAAAGATTATAACCACCAGAAAACCAGTTCTTCTGTGAGGTAGTATCTTCTATATACGCCATGCTGGACAAAGACCCCTGAAATATGCTTATTGTAAGTCGGGAATCAGTCCCAATTTGTTTCTGTCACACAAGGCTAAGGATTTGATAATTCTGATCAAATAAACTATTATAGAATATTGATTTCTGATACCAAAGCTTGTTCCACCGTTGTTCCTCCAGATTGCTGAAAGAGTGAAAGCCCACTTCAATATCCAAGAATTCTCACTCGTTTCTCAGAAACAATCCCACTAAGTACAACATTAATCACTTGCCATGTCTTCAAAGTTACTACGCTCGGTCAAAATACATCCTAGAGTCTGATGTTAAACAGCCTGAAGCATTCTGAATGATGCAACGGATGCACACTGGCAGAATGGCTATTTCACTTTCTATTTTCTCTTCTGGAGAACATAGTTTCTCATCCATGTGCTTCGGAATTGCTTGGATTCTTCAGCTCATTATTGCAGGAAATGGAATTAATATTTAAAGTCAGTAACAGGGTAATTTCAAGCGCATCACAGAAATAACCAGAGTCCCCATAACAAATTATTCCATCCTTTTAGTCATTGTATTTCCAAGTCACATAATCGAGAAAAGATGGAGAAGAATACTCTGAATTCTGTTACATATCCCAGAAAGACTTAGATTTGTTGAACCAATATAAAAAGCCAACGAAGACACAAAGACAATCCCAGCTACCCCACTGGTTGACAGTGCACTCAAGAAAGCAGATTTCATACCGCATGAGAGAAATACTATAAGGTAAAGAAGCCCTGTGGGTTACAAAATCATGGCTGCCCACAGACGTAAGTTCATGATTGCTGCCTTGCTCCATTTGAGTTTTCCAGATAAAAGAAACTCCCTCCGGGAACCACTTATCACCTCCATGAACACGCTGGTCTTTCCAGCATGAAAGGACATTTTTTTTTTTTCTCAATGGGTTCAAGTTTGCTATTTCTTCAAAAGACGTTCAATAGAGAAACAAGGGCACACAGACATAGAATACATAAAAAGATATGCTTGCATAATGCCATGGTCCACTTCCTGTTGCTTTCACAGAATACTTGCATCTATATAATATAAAAAGAAGTCTATTTAGCTCGGTTTTAGAGGCTGACAGTTGAATATCAGATACCCCAACCCTCTAGCTTCTGTTGAGGGCTTTTTGGTAGAGACACTTCCAGGTAGGCTCATGATACGACGGGAAGCCAACCAGATGGAGGGGCTAGCCTTGCTCTCTTACAACTAACTCACTCTTGCAGAGAACAATCCAGAGTCTTCCAAGAGCTGTATTACTCTAAGAACCACACCATTAATTAGCCATGGACACCTGATCTTCGCCTCTTAAAGGTTTTGAGTGACTCAAAATATCCCAGTGAGTGTAGTGAACCTGGAGATAAAAGGAGCCACAGCCAGGCCAGGCAGAGGGCAGCTGAGCTGAGCAGAAGAGGAGGTGAGCCAAGAGGAAGGAAGGAGCTCACCAAAAAGCTTGCTGCAAAGAGCAAGACGTGTCTTCTCCCTGAGAGCCTCTAGGGGGCACTGTGCAACACAACTGACACACTCGTGTGCGCCAGTAATGCTGACTCAGACCTCTAACCTAAACACTTGTGAGAGATTAAATGTCTATGCTTTGAGGTATTAAGTTATTCCTTAAATTTACATTTTAAATAATGTGATTTATAAAATGTAGAATTTTCACAGGAAATTCACATGAAGATGCTGGAATTGTCGATATGAAAGAACACAGAGGATATTGTAGAGGCAAATACACGTGAACAGGACGCAGGAACACATGTAGGTTACTCCATATTCTTCATTCAATAAAGTAACAATATAATCGAGTATTTAGTGACAGAACAAAGGAAGCCATCCATCAGGGCACTTTCTTTTTTTCTTTTCTTTTCTTTTCTTTTTTTTTTTTTTTTTTACTTATTATTTTATTTTATTAGATATTTTCTTTTTTTTTTTGACTTCTGAAAAGTATATATTTTTTATTAAATATTTTCTTTATTTACATTTCAAATGCTATTCCTGAAAGTTCCCTATACCCTCCCTCCGCCCCTGCTCCCCTACCCACCCACTCCTACTTCTTGGCCCTGGCATTCCCCTGTGCTGGTTCATATAAAGTTTGCAAGACCAAGGAGCCTCTTCTGCTACATATGCAGCTAGAGACACGAGCTCTGGGGGTACTGGTTAGTTCATATTGTTGTTCCACCTACAGGGTTGCAGTCCCCTTCAGCTCCTTGGGTACTTTCTCTAGCTCCTCCATTGGGGACTCTGTGTTGCATCCAATAGCTGGCTGTGAGCATCCACTTCAGTGTTTGCCAGGCACTGGCATAGCCTCACAAGAGGCCACTATATCAGGGTCCCTTCAGCAGAATCTTGCTGGCATGTGCAATACTGTCTGGGTTTGGTGGCTGACGATGGGATGGATCCCTGGGTGGGGTAGTCTCTGGATTGTCCATCATCAGGGCACTTTCAAGTTGTTGGGAATGTCACTTAAGTGGGTTACAGTAAAGCGCAGGAAATGCGACTGTTGGCCACGGTAGCAGTAAGTTTGTGCTATACCGCCTTGTGCTCCCGGTGGCGCACAGCCACCCATGAGCTATTTTTGGATCTGCAAATGAAACACACACACACACACACACACACACACACACACACATTAGCTTATTTTTTAAATGACTTGGCTACCTCAAAGTCTAGCCTAAACCTTCCCCTCTTACCCCCGGCCCAATCCGAGACATGGTCAGTGGGCACTTGCCTGAAATCTCATGTGACTGGTTGGCTTTACTGCCTGCATCTACTGTGTCCCATCCTTCCTCCCCTAGTCATAGCAAGTCTCCTCTTCTCTGTGTCCTCACCCGCACAGCTCTAAGCGTCTCTCTCACCCTATGCCCAACCATGGGCTGTTGGCATATTTATTGATCGATCAAAACCAACTGGGGACAAGGACCTTCAGCGTTTGGACACACAGATTCCCAATTGAATCAATGCATTAGGAACAATCTCCAACAGGCCTCAGGCACTATCTGATAATTCTTAGCTGTGGGGTCAATAGAAGCTAGAAATCTCTTGATACATCTCAAAAGCATTTTCCTGGGAGTCACAAGAACTTTAGGTCAGATGCACAGGTAGGCAAAGTGGTGATTTGGGGACTGAGATAGCCCAAGAGAATGTTGTTCCTGACTAACAACATTACAACCTCTCCACAATCACTGGAGTTCTAACCAGTTAATCAGGCTCTGGGGGGGGGGGGGGGTTGTTGTAGTAGTGGCTCTTTTTTTATTTTTTTTTTCTGGGCATTTCAGTCAATGGAATCAATATTTTCAAAGCAATGTGAACGATATATGATAATTAAAATGAAAGAAAGAATACAATCACACTAGTAACAAATTAAGTTGAAAGCATTAATATGAATTCCTGAGTTTATAATATGTTATTACACTAAATCCAACATTAGCCCTTTTGTAACACTAAGATCTCTAAAATTAAGATTTATCTAGTAATCAAAAATAATTAGCACATAGTTATGATTTCTTTTTGATACATAAAAATATAGTATGCCACATAGTGAACAAAAATACCTTAGAGTTGCTATAATACAGATCTTCTGATTTTGAGCACTGGGAAGTCCAGCCCTTGCTATCTAAGCTTTTGAACAACTAAAAATAATGTTTTTAGTTTTTAGTCATAGTGGACCAAATACTTTAGAATGAGGAGTGGAGAGAAACTTCCTGTCAACTATTTGCCTCGGATTGCTTGGGTATTAGAATGAAAATGAAAGCATTTAGCTTCAGCCAAGCCTTGCCAGTAACATGTTCCAGAAAAAATCAGTCACCTGGTTGACAAGGAAAGATCAGATTTGCAGAATCCCAGAAGATAATAGTGAGAGGGGATCACAGAATTAGGAAGTTGGCCTTCTCTGCATCCTTGAGAAACCATCACACAGGCAAAGATGTCCAGAGCATGCAAAAACAAGCTCTCGGGTACAGGGCTGGTGAGAACTGGGTATTCATATAATACCAGAGTGGCACCATGCAGATTATCTTCTAATATCAAGAATAAATCAATAAGTGTGTCACAGAGCAATCGATAAGGCTATGATCATTGCAACCTACTGGCCAAATCCACTAACAATGTCATCAAGATATTTGTGTCCCAATTCAACATACATCATGTCCCCAAGTCCTCTAATGAGAAATCTGTGATTCGCAACTATTCATCTTATAGAAGCAACGTCTGATTTAGAAGATACAGGTAGGCGAAGGGATGGAGGTAAATGACGTCACAAGGAATAAATCTGACAGCTTCAGCGAGGAAAGCACCTTGCAGACAACGTGGCCTGAGTTTCTCTACAACTCAGTGGAGGCAGCCTTGCCTGGGAAGTACCCTGAGGACTCCACAGCCGCAGCTCTGTGGAGAGAGGCTTGGGGTGCAGCTTAAACAAGGCAAGTTAACTGGGCCTTCAGAAAATCTAGAACTAGGACTATGTGTTAGAAAATCAAACAGGAAAAAAAAAACTGGCGTTAATGTCAAGATGACTCCTGAATATCTGGCATAGATACTAGCACCTTCTTGCAGCTTTTAAAACCTAGGATCTCTCTCTCTCCTCCATCTCCTTTCTCTTCTCGTCTCTTCTCTCCCCTCCCTTCTTCCCTCCCTCTGTCCATCCCTCCCTATCTACCTACCTATTTACCTCTCTTTTTCTCTTACAGGAATAATGTACCTAAAAGTGATGTAAGGATGAGAAGGTATTTTTATTTTCTTATTTTATTTGTCTGCAGTCACTAACTTTCTCCCTAAACTGCATTTATTTATAATCATGAAAATTATATTTTAAATAGAAAACAAGATTCACTCAGAATTTCCATTTTTGAGCAGTACCAGAGAATTTGACATATTGGCTATCATTCCTACTGAAATAGCTAAAGTATCAGACACAGCATGAAATGCCCCTTATGTGTGGGTCCCCAATGGAGGAGCTAGAGAAAGTACCCAAGGAGCTGAAGGGGGCTGCAACCCTGTAGGTGGAACAACAATATGAACTAACCAGTACCCCCTGAGCTTGTGTCTCTAGCTGCATATGTAGCAGAAGATGGCCTAATCGGCCATCACTGGGAAGAGAGGCCCCTTGGTCTTGCAAACTTTATATGACCCAGCACAGGGGTCTAATACCCAGTACAGCACTCTAAACTAGTCATTATGAAGATAATTGGAATGAGAAAAGAGGGAATAACAAGAGCAGACTAGGGTATTGTCACAGTATGGTAAACAAAACTTCCAATGTAAAACAGAAGAAGTGGTCAGACTCACTTAAGGCAGCCAACGGCATACAGTTTACAAAGATGCTCAAGAAAAATAAGAGGATACCAGAACGATCAAATACAATATAGAGATGAAAAAATAAAATTATAACTTGAAGAAAGATACTGGCATTTTTCTAGACCAAAAGATAGATAAGAGAGAGAGAGAGAGAGAGAGAGAGAGAGAGAGAGAGAGAGAGAGAGAGAGAGAATAGGTAGGCAGATAACAGATAGTAAGATGATGTAGTAAAATGATGTACAAATGTGTTGTGGGTTGCTCCGGTGCTGTTTGTATTTTGATGTTAATTCTGCTTCCTCAAGATGGACTTCCCCTGACAGGAGTAGATCATGTACTCAGGTGATCTCACTGAACCTTCTTTCCATTCTGACAGGTCAAATAAAGGCTAGAGCCAATGATTGGGCAGGGGGAGGGAAAGGTGGGACTGGAGGTCTTGGAAAGGGAAGAAGAGAGAGAGGAGAATGGGAGAAAGAGGAAGTGGAAGGGATGTGGAGCAGAACCACGCAGCCTGGAGAAGCCACAAGTAGCAAGGGGTCTCGTAGCTGGGAATAAATTAGTATAGTGACAGATCTGCCCAATCTAGACATATAACTTATAAATGTAATAACTGAGTTGTATGGTTTTTATACGGGTTTATTGGGGTAAGAAATAACTGCAAAAAAATGTGTAAATAAAAAAATCGTAGCCGGGTGTGGTGGCACACGCCTTTAATCCCAGCACATCGGAGGCAGAGGCAGGTGGATTTCTGAGTCTGAGGCCAGTCTGGTCTACAGAGTGAGTTCCAGGACAGCCAGGACTACACAGAGAAACCCTGTCTCAAAAAAAAAAAAAAAAGCAGAAGACAAATAGACAACAAAGAGAAATATAATATATGATAGATACATACATACATAAATGATAGGACATAGATAAATAGTAGATAAATGTATAATATATGGATAGATGCATATAAATATAAATGCAATAAATATATTTATATATTATGTCTACAAAACATAGGCTGTAAAGCATTTCTAAAAATAGAGTTCAAATAAAATAATGGTTTTAATTTACCAAGAAAAAAAGGGATGATTTGAAACTTGTATGTAACTCAGAAAATCAGTCTAAAATGGACAAAGCAAAAATGGTAGAACTAATAGAGAAAAATCCAAATCAATAATCCTATAGAAAATGTTCACAGATGGAAATGCTATCAACTGAGTGATCCAATAGGTAATTACATATTTGCTGTATATTATTAAAGCTGTAACAATATAGACAATATAATTAATAATATTGGTTGAAATTTTATATTATACCCAAAATACAAACTCTTCTTTAGCATTTACAATACTTGATGATTCATTGAGGGAAAAAGCAGCTTAACACATTTTAAAGCTCTCGATTCGATGGATCAGTGCACAGTTAGTTGTTAAAAGTCACTTTATAAAGATATCAGGGAAACAACTTGTTGTTTGTAACTATTGGGTTCAGGATGAACTGAATGGTGACCTGGATAGGTAACCTACCATCAATAACCTCTGAGGACCTTCACAGGCGAGGACCTTCACAGGTGAGGACCTTCACAGGCGAGGACCTTCACAGGCGAGGACCTTCACAGGTGAGGACCTTCACAGGCGAGGACCTTCACAGGTGAGGACCTTCACAGGTGAGGACCTTCACAGGCGAGGACCTTCACAGGTGAGGACCTTCACAGGTGAGGACCTTCACAGGTGAGGACCTTCACAGGTGAGGACCTTCACAGGCGAGGACCTTCACAGGTGAGGACCTTCACAGGCGAGGACCAACAACTGACCACCAACACTCAGGCCTATGATAAAGTTAGCACTTGAGTCTATGCCTCAAGGGTAGTTCTGATTTAACACACTATTTTCTTCTTTTGAACAAGAGAAAGCATTTGTCCCTATCCAAGTGACAAGGTTCTCTGGCTCTACCTTTACCTGTCCAAGCCAAATTGTTCCTGTCTATGTCCTAGCAAGATAAAGTACCTCAAGGAGCTGTCTTTTAAAACACCCTTGTGAGTTTTTACTAGGATGTTCCATGGAAATCACTATATTTGGGTCTTCTCTCATCCTTTATCTATTTGATCTATAACTGTTAATTCTTAGGTCCACAAAAGGACATGGTGGGTGTATGGAAATTAAATATTAAACCAAGTTAAAGGGAAAATTTGCAGAAAACCCACACTGAACTAAGACAGGCTGAGAACTTCTATGCAGTGATTTTGTAGTTCATAGGATGTATGCCTCCCTCTGTTTTCACAGAACTTAAAAAAAGATAGCTTGGGACTGGGGCGATGGCTCTTCCATTAAAGCATTTGCCACACACATTCAAGAGGACAGAAGTTCAGATTCCAGGAATGTATACAAAAATGCCAGGTGAGTGCGGCATTAATCTGTCATTCGAGCCTAGGAAGACAGAAACAGAGAATTACCAGAACTATTTCAACAAGGTCTAGACTTGACTGAGACCCTATCTCAATAAGATGGAAAACGGTCCGTTGACTCCTCACATCAACCTCAAGCCTCCACATGCATGTACACCCATGTGCACATAGACACACACACACACATGAAAAAATAAAAGATATGTGGACTTTACTAATAGCAATTTTTAATCCCAAGCTGTTCTGGGAAGGCAGAAGAGTTGTTGGCATTGCTGTGGCCCACAGACCCTAAGACTGGAACTAGAACTAGAAATTACAACTTGATATGGTGGAAATCATTAGGTCTGCTTCTTATACAGCCCTCCAAGAGAAATCATGAACTCAGACAAAATCACCTCTGGACAAAAACAGAGATCTGAATTCCTGACACTTGTTAAAAGATGTCATGGGAGACTGTCAGAGAAGGTGATGTGTATCAAGAGAGAGGAGGAAACAGGATTTTATTATCTGCTTATGGTAAACAAAGAACAATAGAAGTACCACGTGTTGTTTCGGAGGCCTCTGGGGTTTCACTGAATAATACGTGTTGGTTACAGGTCATAGAGAAGTCAATCTCTAAGGGACTGGAAACCCTCCTTGCTGGGCAGCTTTTGTAGTGTCAGAAGGTGCTATATATAGTCCTGGAAGATATCAGTGGTCTTCCCCAGAACTGGACATTGCATGCTATAATACCAACTTATGAGGCAAGAAGCACCCACTGGAGCATAGTGGCATCGCTGTTATGAGGGTAACCAATCACTTTCTGATTAGATATAAAGCCTACTCTAGAGAATTCATACCTGTAATGTATATTCAGTCAAAAGCCAGTCCAAGGAGGAAGCCTGCTATTACTTGGCTAAATGGTCACACTGTCAAAATTGACTTCTACATGTTTACATTTAAACCAACAGATTTGTGCCACTTTCAACCTTGATTAGAAAGGTTTCTTTTTGGAGTGGGCAGTGATTAATGAAAATAATGAAATAACTGGTCAAAGTGCTAAGAATCAGTAAAGGTGGGTGCTTACTCAAAAATGGGGCATCTTTATCATGCCTCCACCAGAGACAGCTGCTCCAACCAGTGGAGATATGCAAAACATACAGCCGACAGCAGATACTCTGAGCACAACCAGAATTCAACCATCTGCCCCCCATTCTCCTTAAAATTCAACCTTCTAAGCCTATACTAGGACTCATGCGGTAGACTCCTAATTGTTCTCCCTGTTTCTACCTGTGCTCTTCTCTTCCTCAACAATCTACTCTCAGCATAGAAGGCACTCACTTAAAAAAAAAAAAAAAAAAAAAGTAGGATCCAGATCCTGTTTCCTCATATCCATGGACTCTTGTCCAGACCACTAGGGGTTAACAGGACTCTTGATCTGGTTTCCTGGAACAGCTTTTATTGAACTGCTCTATTCTATTTCCCCTTCCTTACCCTTTCTGTCTGTTTCAGTATCTCCCTTCGCAGAGCCTTGATCCCCCACTCTTCTTGCATCCAAGAGGTCCACAGGACTGACTCCCTCATCAGCATCTGGTCTAGTCACCCCAGAGTGACCTTCCCCTACAACTCCACATAGAGCCACAGTGCTCTCCCCTGACCTTTGCCTCTACCACATGCTTCTGCTACATTCCCCTGCTCAGAGCACATCTTTCCACCCTAAGTGTGGCCTCTGTGAAGCTGGGCATTCCTCAGGAACATACCCCTAGCACTTCATGCAAGGCTTGTGACATGGGGATCCTTGGTTAACACTTACCAGATAGTTGTAGGGACTGCTGCGTCTCTATACGCAGGGTCTCCTACATCAGCCCCCATGTTGCCAATGTAGAACCATACAATGAAGGGTTGGGTATCTGAAGGATGGCTGTCTAGGGTTTGTCAAAAGACAAAAACCATGCCCAGGCCTACCCAGAAAGTAGGAGGCTGAGAAAGCCTCCCAAGACAAAGAAAGAGGAACGTGACACTGCAAACAAAACCCCACATGTCTAATGATAAAACATGAACTGTGAAGTCCCAGCTTCGCACAGTTAGACAAGTATCTTGGACTCTACGTGGGAAAGAAAAGAACTATGTCTCTGTAACTCCTTCCGTGGGTATTTTGTTCCCCATTCTAAGAAGGAGTGAAGTACACTGCCCCACCTGGGGATCCATTTCATATACAACCACCAAACCCAGACACTATTGCATATGCCAGAAAGATTTTGCTGACAGAACCTTGACATAGCTGTCTCTTGTGAGGCTATGCCAGTGCCTGGCAAATACAGAAGTGGATGCTCACAGTCATCTATAGGATGGAACACAGGGCCCCTAGTGAAGGAGCTAGAGAAAGTACCCAAGGAGCTAAAGGGGTCTGCAACGCTATAGGAGGAACAACAATATGAACTAACCAGTACCCCCCACCCCAGAGCTGTGTCTCTAGTTGCATATGTAGCAGAGGATGGCCTAGTCAGCCATCAATGGGAGGAGAGGCCCTTGGTATTGTGAAGATCATATGCCCCAGTACAGGGGAATGCCAGGGCCAGGAAGCGGGAGTGGGTGGGTTGGGGAGCAGAGCAGGAGGAGGGCATAGGGGGCTTTGGGGATAGCATTTGAAATGTAAATGAAGAAAATATCTAATTAAAAAATGCTTTAAAAAATCAGCCAATAAAAAGAACTATGTCGTTATCATTGCAACTGTCAAAGGCAAACATGATTTTTTTTAAAACGGAGATATTATTTCATTGTGTTGAGAAAGAAAAAGCAAGCAAGGAAAATGGCAAAGGCTGCAAGAGGCAGTTCCAGACAGAAACAGTACAAGGCTAATGAGCGTATGCAGGAAATGGGCTTCCCCTCACCAACAATCCAAGCTCGCACATTGGACCAATAACAGAACAGTTGTCCTATACTCTATGTAGGATTGTTTGAATAATGCCAGTAACTTTCAGGGTAAGCACGGAGTACCAAGCTTGCTTGTTCTTTCTAAGGGAAAAGTCAGTGAGATGTATCAAAAGGCTTCCGAAAGAGATACTCCACTATTCAGTGAACACTATTATAATTTATTCCAATTTGCACACAAATTTCAAAGACAATTGCACTTACCAAGTGTACAGGTCTGTCAATTCCAACAATAATGGATCTACCAAGGTATAGACCTATTTTCGACATATTGGCAAATGGATGTCTACCATTTCCACTGTCCCTGGTAAAGCTGTAATTAATCTGCTGAATCCCCAAGCTAGAGAACTGAGCCAGGTGTAAGTCAACCCACTGAGCACTCAAAAACATGCATTACGATTCAAGGATGTGCTTAGCAAAGTTATCTCAACAACAAATTTCCTAACACTCACATGAATAAATGAATGTCCACATTGGAACAGATTCAGGATGCTTGCTGTAGAAGTCTGCTAAAAGAGGTTTTAACTTGAGACACAAAAACGCCAATTACCTTGCAACTTGGGCTTAAGAAATTGGGCATTATTGTGAAAGCCTGTGTCATAAGAGCAAACAAAAGACAAGCAGGGCACTTCAGGGTCTCAGCCCCAGCCTTCAATCAGCCCACTGCCAGGAGATTTTACAAGGTTAGTTGGCAACATGAACAAGATGGCTCTAATGCAAGCTGCTCTCTCGGAATTAATACATTTGGAAGTCGAGAGCCAGGCAAGTGGCAATGCTAATCAAGCAAGTGACAGCATTAATCTTCTTTGGCTCAGCTCAAAATAGGATATGCCACAAGTGACCCCAAGTCCTTCCCTCCCCTTCTCAAGCCATTAGCTGAACATCATATTTCTTCCTCCTGCCAACATCGGCGCCACCAGCCACACAATCTGAACAGCAGGAAGAACACAGATGATGAGGGAAGCTTATTAACTCGGTCTGTGAGCCTCTGCGCTCACCTAAGGCTGCATCCGAGGTATTCTCTTAATTTGCCAAAAGTAATGAGGAGATAGTCCTTAGCCAATCGCCCTCCACATTTCACAGGAGAACAAAGAACTAAATAAAAATTTAAGTTGTGGATTACAAGGACCAGAAGACACAGGAAATTTCGGGAAGTGATTTGAATAGGAGTAAAATCTCAGGAGAACGCAGGTGTCACTCTTCTGTGGTAGGATGACAATCATGACTGCCAGAAGAGAAGTCGGGGTGGGGGGTGGGGGGGAGTCTGACAGGCACTGGATCTGCTTATGCCTGGCAAAGCTTTACCTTGAAGTGAAGAGCAGTCTGATGTTGAGTGACTAAGCCAATGTCTATGCACAAGGGTTCAGTGCAGAGCACAGCAAACAATCCAAGGACTGGAATCTTCAATACAAATAAGGCTGTGCCCCTTAACTCTCATTCCAACCCTGCCATTGCAAATACCTCTCCATTTAAGCTAAAAGGAGACAATTTCTCTTTGACAAAGTCTTCACTGCTGCACACAACTTGCAGAATTCATTCTCAGCATTGCTCCTTTTCATTGCCTTGCAGCCCAGGGATAGCTTTAGAAATACATCCATCCAGTAGACTGACAGCACTCACTTCTGTCAAGCCTGAGTCACTGCATTCAAAAGGAGGATACAGGGGCACTGCTGTAAATGTTAGGCCAACCTGGTCTGTGACGTGATATCTTATCTAAAGCTCAGGAGATCTCATGATGGACAAGCAAGCACGCCTGTTCATCAAGCTAAAGAGCTGACTCTGAACCCCCAAGAAAAACCAGCATGGCCAAGTGTAGCCATGGCCCAGAATTGAGGGAAACAAGTAAATGCAGAAAGCTCTCTGGTAGCTAACATAGCTGGAAATCAGGACAGAAAGGACTTCAAAAGTATGTCCTTACATTTCTCCATTGGGGAAACCTCAGAGCGGACTCCAGAAGCAAATTCAAATAGGTTATCAAGTCTGTAAAAGAGACATCTAGAAGGAGGCATACTAGGTAGGAGACCCTAAATCTACCTTAGAGTCCTCAAGAGTCAGAGTTCTTAAGGTCAAGAATGAACACCTAACTCAGGGACCAATAAGCAAGTCAGCAAGTGGCCTAATAACAGGTTTATATGGTGCACTGCCTGGCTTTGTATCAACTTGGCGCAAGCTGGAGTTATCACAGAGAAAGGAGCTTCAGGTAAGAAAATGCCTCTATGAGATCCAGCTGTAAGGCATTTTCTCAATTAGTGATCAAGGGAGGAGGACCCTTGTGGATGGTAACATCTCTGGGCTGGTCGTCTTGGGTTCTATAAGGAAGCAAGTCAATAAGTAACATCCCTCCATGACCTCTGCATCAGCTTCTGCTTCCTGACCTGCTTGAGTTCCAGTTCTGACTTCCTTTTGTCGTTAACAGCAACGTGGAAGTGTAAGCTGAATAAATCCTTCCCCCCCCCCAACTTGCTTCTTGGTCACGATGTTTGTGCAGGAATAGAAATCCTCACTAAGACATATGACAAGGTCATTGGGAGGTTGTAAAGTCATGAAAGGACAATAAAATAGAAGTTAGAAGAATCAGGTAGGTAATCTTCACTCTCCCTTCCATCCTCGATATGCCAACCCCTAGCCTCACCTCATCCCTGCAGCACACCAATGCAGAGGCCTATTCTTCCTCTGGCAATCCTGGGAACTCCACAGACCTGTGTCCCTCACCCCATCCCCTTGTTTAACCTAACAATATTCTGAAGCACTCTTTATCTGCAAACTTTCCGGCCGCACCAGCCTAGGAATCAGGGGGCTCTACAGATCTTCTCTCAGAATTCACTCTCTGTCTCAGCAACCAACACTAGAGATATTCTCTGTCTGGAATCCACTGGTCAACCTAGGAATCGAACAAACAAACAAACAAAAAATCTAGAGGCAAGCCTCACCACGTGAATACAAGAGACAGAAGAAGAAAATCTCAGGCACTAAAGACAAGATAGAAGAAATGGAAACCTTAGTCAAAGAAAATATTAAATCCAAAAAAAAAAATCCAGTAAATCTGGGACACTATGAAAACACTGAATCTAAGAATAATATAGATTGAGGAAGGAAAAGAAACCCAGCAAAGGCACAGAAAACTTTTTCAACAAAATCACAAAATTCCCCAAACCTTAAGAAGAAGATAACTATCAAGGTACAAGAAACACAGACTGTACCAGAACACAGACATAAACACAGACAGACTGGACCAGAAAAGAAACTTCCCACAACATATAATAACCAAAATTAAAAAAAATGCACAGAACAGAAAAAAATATTAAAAAGCTACAAAGAAAAAGGACCAAATAACATAGAAATGTAAACTTATTAGAATTAAACCTGACTTTTCAATAGAGACTCTCTAAGTCAGAAGGACCTGGACAGATGTTCTACAAATTACTAGATCCCAGACCACTATCCCCAACAAAACTTTCAATCACAATAAATGGAGAAAGAAAAACAGTACCTGATAAAACCAAAATGAATTAGTACCAATATACACATTGGCTCTACAGAGTGCTAGGAGGAAAACTTGGAAAAGAAGTAGATAACCAAACCCAAGAAAACAGAAGGAACAAGTGATCCCCAACCAACAAATCAAAAGGAGAAATGCCCATGCTACGGCAATAAAATAACAGGAATCATTAAACTTCTGAGTTACATTTCTCAATATCAGAGGTCTCAATTCCCCAGTAAAGACACACAGACCAGATTAGAAAATAGGACCCATCATTCTGCTGCATCCAAAAAACACAACTTAACATCAAGGATAGGCATTACCTCTGTTAGCAGCAATTTTAGAAGTGTTGAAATTTTTCGTTAACCCAGCTAACTCCCAAATAACTCAGACTGGACTTCTGTATTTACTCAGCAGCTTTAAGGCACAACAACTGAGCGATATTCATTTATTTTAGTAGTCTAAGCTAATCCGGTTATCTGTGAGACAAAACCCCGGAGACATATGTATTTCATGGCTTTCTCTGCTCCAGGTGTTATGTCATGGTGTCTCCTGGACACTCTCTTCCCATGGCTGAATCCCCACCTCCTCTCCCCCTACAGCTTCCCCAGCTGGAAGTCCAGACCTTCTCTGCTCAGGCACAACTGATCAGCTTCTTTATTGGCCAACCAGGGAATAATTTGGGTGTAGGTTTAGATTTTTTTTTTTTTTTTTTTTTTTTTTTTTTTTTTTGGTTTTTCGAGACAGGGTTTCTCTGTATAGCTCTGGCTATCCTGGAACTCACTTTGTAGACCAGGCTGGCCTCGAACTCAGAAATCCGCCTGCCTCTGCCTCCCGAGTGCCGGGATTAAAGGCGTGCGCCACCACGCCCGGCTAGGTTTAGATTTTTTAAACCTTCTTTTGATAAGGGTTCTTAAAACCTTCCTTCTAGCCCACCACCCACTAGAGGTAGTGGAAAGGAAAGGTTAGTAGAGCAAAGGAGAATGTAGACCTGATTAAAATAGTATTTTATTCATATATCAGTTCAGTCATTTGCTTCAAGTTCCCTTTTGATTATCCCATGAATCGGCAAGCATTCCATCTCCGCAGCCCTCTGATTCTTAGAAAAAGACAACAAGCACATTTTTTTAAAATTTATTTATTTACTTACTTACTTATTCATTTATTTACACTCCATATTTTATTCCCCCCACCCTGTCTACCCTCCAACTGTTCCACATCCCATACCTCCCCGCCCCCCCCCTCCATGTGGATGTCCCTACACCCCACCCCACCTGACCTCTAAACTCCCTGGGGCCTTCAGTCTCTTGAGGGTTAGGTGCATCATTTCTGATTGAATACAGACCTGGCAGTCCTCTGTGTGTTGGGGACCTCATATCAGCTGGTGTATGCGGCCTGTTTGGTGGTCCAATGTTTAAGAGATCTTGGGGGTCCAGATTAACTGAGACTCCTGGTCCTCCTATAGGATCTCCCTTCTCCTCAGCTTCTTCAGCTTTTCCCTAATTCAACAACAGGGGTCAGCTGCTTCTGTCCATTGGTTGGGAGCAAATATCTGCATCTGACTCTTTCAGCTGCTTGTTGGGTCTTCCAGTGGGCAGGTCATAATAGGTCCCTTTTTGTGAACACTCCATAGCCTCAGTAATAGTGTCAGGCCTTGGAACCTCCCCTTGAGCTGGATCCCACTTTGGGCCTGTTGCTGGACCTTCTTTTCCTCAGGCTCCTCTCCATTTCCATCCCTGTTACTCTTTCAGACAGGAACAATTACAGGTAAGAGTTGTGACTGTGGGATGGCCCCCATCCCTCATTTGATGCCCTGTCTTCCTGCTGAAGGTGTGCTCTATAAGTTCCTTCTCCCTACTATTGGGCATTTCATCTAAGGCCCCTCCCTTTGAGTCCTGAGACTCTCTCACCTTCCAGGTGCATTCTGGAGGGTCCCCCAACCTCCAATTTCCTGAGGTTGCCTGTTTCCATTCTTTCTGCTGGCCCTCAGGGCTTCAGTCCTTTTTCTTCACCCTATACCAGATCAGGTTTCCTTTGCCCAACACATACCCTTCCCATCCACTTTCCCTCCCAGGTCCCTCCCCATTTGTGATTGTTTTCTTCTCCCTCCCAAGTAGGATTGAGTTGTCCTCACTTGGGCACTTCAGCTTGTTAATCTTTCTGAGTTCTCTAAGATCAAAAATTGATAAATGGGGGCCGGGCGTGGTGGCACATGTCTTTAATCCCAGCACTCGGGAAGCAGAGGCAGGCGGATTTCTGAGTTCGAGGCCAGCCTGGTCTACAAAGTGAGCTCCAGGTCAGCCAGGGCTATACAGAGAAACCCTGTCTCGAAAAA
>NC_034600.1:76004658-76014919 GCF_900095145.1 Mus pahari | reverse complement strand
CCAGTACCCCCTGAGCTCGAGTCTCTAGCTGCATATGTAGCAGAAGATGGCCTAATCGGCCATCATTGGGAAGAGAGGCCCCTTGGTCTTGCAGACTTTATATGACCCAGCACAGGGGAAGGCCAGGGCCAAGAAGTGGGAATAGGTGGGTTGGGGAGCAGGGGCGGGGGCGGGGGCGGGGGTATAGGGAATATTCGGGATAGCATTTGAAATGTAAATAAAGAAAATAATAATAATAAAAAATATCTGATTGGATCCAAAGCCAACTCCATGAGACAGAACACATCCTCAAAACGACTTGTATGGCAAAGAGCCTGAAGCTAGATAGGCCATGTTCTTATGGAAAACCCAAATGCTACTCTCTGACCCAGGAGCTATCTATAATTGATAACCACTCACAAAAGAAAAATTAGTCTTCTCCAACAGAATCTCATTGTGTATAAAAAAAAATTACCTTTAAGTACAGACCTCATGCCCAACAGTAGATGGCCAATACAAAATAAACTCAATGCCATTTTTACAGGATCCTTGTCACATAATGCATAATGTGGGTATTACTTTTATTTTATTTCTTTCATTCATTACAGGTCTTTCTCATATATATTATAGTTCCCAGTGTTGTGGGGGTTTGGGGGGATTTCTCTGTATGTGAATGTGTGAGTGTGTGTGTGTGTGTGTGTGTGTGTGTGTGTGTGTGTGTGTGTATGCATCTGTAAGATTTTCTTGTGCTTTTTCTTTGGCTCTTTTTCTTATATTTGTTTTCATTCAATCTTGTTTTGTATGGGTTTGGGTAGATGAGAAGTCTGGGAAGAGCTGGGAGGAGCTGGGGGAGGGGAACCATCATCGGAATGTATTATATGAAGAAAAACTGTTTTCAATTAAAAATACAGAATTGAGAACTGAAATCATATGGCTGAAGAAAATAACACTGCTGCCTTTGTAAGGAATACTGGATTAGTTACTGTTCTCATTCAGCTCAACGGTGTGAAGGTACAGTCTGGCATGACAGGGATGGGTCCATCTCAAGCAGGAGCAAGCTGTCCCTGCAGTCAGGAAGCATGAGAAAATGTTAGTGCTCAGCTCGCTTTCTCTCATCTTCCCCTTTCATTCATCCCATAGCTCAGTACACACAGCGGTGCCACCAATATTCAGGCTGGGTCGTGCCCTCTCAGTTAAACCTTTCTGAAAACACCCTCACAGACGTCATAGACATACCCGGAGATGGATCTCCTAGGCCATTTCAGTCATGGTGGCCATGAAAACTGACCATGATACATACTGTAGACAGACATCCTAGGCCTGTGGAAATGAGGGATGGAGACGGCATTCCTGGGTTCCTGTGTTGGTGTACCTACAAGAAACTATTGAGTACGTGAACTAGCATATGCGTCACAGCCTTAAAACTAATAAGGCTACAGAGGACATTAATTACCATTTAAATGAATAACTAATAACTAAAAGGAGAAAATGTTTAATGTATCACTGAGTTATCGTAAGATTATAAATCATATAATCCTAACTTAAATGTCATTATTCATAGACACATGGGTGGACTCATGAGTCCGTTTCTCTGAAGCACTGTTTCTACCGCAAGTTGACCTCATGACAAAATGAATGTTTCTCAGTGGGATACACTGAGGCCTCCAGATGGTTGAAATAAGGAAGACAGACTAAAGAAGTCTACAGCAAATAACCATAACTTAAAGGAAATGCCTAGAAACATCAGCTTCCAATAATGACAATGCTACCTTATTTATTTGTTTGTTTGTTTGCTTGTTTGTATGTTTTATTAGTTGCTTTCCATGTTACTGTGACCTGACTAGAGAACATTAAGAGGGGAATTGTTCATTCTGGCTCATGGTTTCAGAGGGTTTGTCTATGACTACATTCACCCCTCTGCACTTAGGCAGGACATCATAGTTGTGGTCCACATGAAGGAGGAAAGAGTTTGTCTTATGGATTCAGGACAAGATATAGTCCCTGCAACAAACTTCTAGGGACTTACTTCCTCCAAGTAGGTCCTACCTTCCAACACCTCCCAATAATGCCTTTATATTTTCAATCTACCAAGAGATTGAGCTGTTGGTCACTTCAGGATCAACCTCACTGTTAAAGAATAGTCAGACATGTGTAAATTTCTGTAGACTGTATTTCACCTGAAATGCATCTAAAACTAACAAAAAAGGATACCACAGTCATACTAAATTGTCAGTATACCTAATACAACTAGAAGATGCTCAGGAGACTTAGGACATACACAGACAAGGGTGGGACCTATCTACACAGCCTCCCACGGCCACCCCAGGAAATGAGCCATTAACTGCAGCAACCTGCCCCAGAAAACAAGCTGCAAACAATGGTCAAGACTTGATTAATAACTCACAGATTCCTTAACTTCTTCCTCCTATTTTCAAATTAGGGCCTTCTAGAAAACACCAAATGTGCTTCTGTAGTAGGCTACATAGGCTTCCCAGATTTTAGTTAATTCCCTCAACATCCTGACCCCACAGCCAACACTCTGGTTCACTGGAGTCCTCTGTTTTTAACTGGGGAGCCTTCCTTTCCCACTGTAGGCTGTTTGAGTCTCACCCAATGCAAATCTCCTCACATCCAGCTCAGAGGAAATAGCCTTGGTCACTGGATCTCATTTGGCCAGTCTCCAGTCATCTCTTCCCTTCCTTGGACATACTAAGAAGATCTCATAGACACGAGCAAGACCATTAAACAGAGTAGTGCCCATGGAGTGGTGAGGTCCCCAGTACCTGACTATGAATACTTCAAGCCTCACCTTTATAATCATTTATAATCATTCCTCTTGAAAGGATGATTAATGTCCTTATTAATAGACACAAAGTTGTTTTCACGAGCCCATTTCTCTGAAACATTGTTTCCATTGTAAGTATATCTTACAACCAAAAAAACAAATGCATTTCCAACAGGATACAGTGAGACTTCCAGATGGTTCAATGAAGGAAGACAGACTAAAGAAAGCTAAACCAATGTAGAACTAGCCAAGTTACCCTAAAATTAAATATAAAGAGTAGGGAAGCTGGTTAACGCTTTATCTTACTGATTTCTTTAAAGAATCTTAAGAAAAATTATCTAGGGATTGTGGTAGATGTCTATATCCCAGAGGCTGAGGATCAAGAGTCAGAGGTCAGCTTGGGCTACACATCGAGACCTTTGAAAGACATGAGGAGAGGGAGGGAAGGAAAAGGAAGAGGAGGGAAGGAGATGAGAGAGGGAGAGAAGGAGGAAGTGAAGGAAGAAGTTAATATACTAAGAAATGATATAAAGTACAAAGCCAAACAAGAGGTCAGAGTCAGCAACACTCACAGGAAGGTCAAGACACCACTGTGGGGTGGGGTGATGTTGTCTTAGTTAGGATTACAACTGATGTGATAAAACACAATGACCAAAAGCAGGTTGAGAAGGAAAGGGTCTATTTGGCTAACACTTCCACACCCATAGTCCATCACTGAAGAAAGCCAGGGCAGGGACTCAAGCAGGGCAGGAACCTGGAGGCAGGAGCCGATGCAGAGGCCATGGAGGGGTGCTGCTTATTGGCTTGCTCCCCATGACTTGGTCAGCTTGCTTTCTTACAGAACCCAGCAACACCAGCCCAGGGATGATGGCCCCACCCACAATGGGCCGGACCCTCCCTCCCACATCAATCACTAATTAAGAAAATGCTCTTGGGGTTTGTCGGTAGCCTAATCTTATTGAGGTATTTTTTTCTCAATCGGGGTCCCTTCCTCTCAGATGACATAGTTGACCTAAAAGTGAGGAGCATAATTTTCGTGTCTCAGGATGAGGGACATTACCTCCAAGAGGTGAACAAAAGAGAAACCACACAAAGGAGATGATACCCTAAAGTAACCAAAGTGATGGGGATTCTTTCTCCTCCCTGGCGCTACAGATGCAACCCAGTCCACTTCCTTGCTGCATGCATGATAGGAACATGCTCTACTAATAAGCTTCTCTCTCTCTCTCTCTCTCTCTCTCTCTCTCTCTCTCTCTCTCTCAAAAGGAAAAGTCACAAGAAAGAAAGAAAGAAAGAAAAGAGAGAGAGAGAGAGAGAGAAAGAAAGAAAGAAAGAAAGAAAGAAAGAAAGAAAGAAAGAAAGAAAGAAAGAAAGAAAGAAAGAAAGAAAGATCCTCTCAGGGCTCATAGGATACACAGAGACTCACAGCCAGAAATCCCTGAAACAAACTGCAGCCTCTGAAAGCGGGTAGGGGAGCCAAGAGCCAGGCTGAGTGCAGAGGTTTGTACAACCATAACTCAGTTACCCAGGCGCCCAGCTAGCTAAAAGTAAAAACGTGTCTCTCCTTGATGTTCCTCTCAGATCTTCCTCTGCTGAGAATCTCAGTGTTCACAATGCTCCCCGACCTGTCTGCAATAATTACCAGAGGAACAGTACGGGGCATTTTTAAACTTCAGTGACACATTAATGAACAAGCTAATCCTCTTGGCAGAGACAGACAAAGATTCACCGCAGGAAACCGAGCGAGAGCTCAGATCAAAACACAAGGCAGATAACCAGCCTTGGCAGGCCTGTCAAGGCAACGTTGCAGGCCGTCAGAGCCCCTTTCAGACTCCCGGAAGCCACCAGCAGATACCACCTTTATGTTCCCTGACGACTGTTTGGCAGACATCTCCTCTCGGAAGACTCCAGCCTGTCTTGGAGTCAAGGGTTAATAGTAGCTTTAATTGCAGCGGCAGTTCCAACGAGGTCCTACCTTTTGTAAAAGGAATGCCCTCCTGCGAGCTCAGCGCTCAGTGCTCAGCACAGTGGTTCATCCTCCTGCAGACTGAGTAACCTCAGGAGGAGGCCTGGAAGTGTGAAGTTAGAACACAGGGGCAGATGGGAATGAGTGCAGTCCTGGGTGCTCGGGAAGCTGCAGCTACCGCACCCAGGTGACTCTCCTCGGGTCCTCCCCATGGCCAGGTCTCCTCAAGGAATCTGCTAGAGGATGAACTATAGTCCCCAAAAACTGTGTTTGCTGGAGCTGGGACGGGGTACTCGATGCTGATAACCCCAGCTCTTTAGAGCTGGAGGCAGGATGAGGGGGAATTTAACACCAACCGTATTTACAGAGTGAGTTGCAGACCTGTCTGTCTGGGTTCCATGGCAGATCTCTGATTCAAAGATCAGAGGTCTGAAGACATAGTTTATTGGAATGCCCCTCGCCCAGCATGAACAAGTTCCTGGGTTTGGTCCCCAGTATCATCCTCAAAAGGAAATAATAAGTTGATATATTTGCCTTAGTCAAGATTTCTAGTATTGCGATGAAACACCATGATCAAAAGCAGCTCGTGGATGAAAGGGTTTATTGGGCTTACACTTCCACATTGTGGTCCATTGCAGAAGGAAATTAAGACAGAAATTCAAGCAGGGCAGGACCCCGGAGGCAGGAACTGATGCAGAGGCCATGGAGAGATGCTGTTTACTGTCTTGTTCCTCATGGCTTGCTCAGCCTGCTTTCTTTTTCTTTCTTTTTTTTTTTTTTTTTTTTTTTTTTTTTTTTTTTTTTTTTTTAATTATTATTTTTTTAATTTATTTACATTTCAAGTGTTATCTCCTTACCCAGTTCCCCCCACTTCCTGGAAATCCCCTATCCCATGCCCCTTCCCCCTGCTTCTATGAGGGTGGTCCTCCACCCACCCACTCCTGCCTCCCCATCCTCTATTCCCCTACACTGGGGCATCTATCCAGCCTTCATAGGACCAAGAACCTCACCTCACCTCACCACCTGACATGGCCATCCTCTGCTATATATGCAGCTGGAACCATGTGTACTCCTCGGTTGGTGTCAGCCTGCTTTCTTATAGAACCCAGGACAACCAGCCCAGGATTAGCATCACACACAATGGGCTGGGCCCTCCCCCATCAATCACTAATGAAGAAAATGCCTTTCAGGCTTGCCAACAGCCCCATCTTATGAAGGCATTTTCCCCACTGAAACACGCTCCTCTCCAGTGATGCTAGCTTGTGTCAAGTTGACATAAAACTCGGCAGCACAACTGACCCCTTGTCAACTTGACACACAAACATGTCACTTTTCAATTAGAGCCTTTCCTTTCCCGTTTATCCTCAAGACGGCATGTTAATAATATTATCACAGTATCAAACATAAATAACTAAAAGTCCCACAGTCTATAAATTCAACATTTAAAGTTCTTTTAAAAGATGAGAAGGGAGGCCCTTGGTCCTGTGAAGGCTTGATGCCCCAGTGTAGGGGAATGACAGGGTGGTGAGGCAGGAATGGGTGGGTGGGTGAGCACTCTCATAGAAGGGGGGGCAGATGGGATAGGGGGTTTGCAGAGGGGAAACTGGGAAAGGGGATAACATTTGAAGTGTAAATAAATAACATATCCAAGAAAAAAAAAAAAGAATTCAGTCTTTTTAAAAATTAAAACTCTCTTTTAAAAGTTCAAAGCCTCTATGCTGTGGGCTCCTGCAAAATCAAGTTGAAGTTAAATACTGCCTTATTTAACCAGGACAGGCACAGTCACAACCTGAACAAAGCAAAACCAAACTCCAGCCGTGTAAATAACTCAACGAGCAGTATCTGGGATTCAGTCACGATCTTCTCGGCTTCTCCAAGGGGCTCCGGTTACTTCTTCCGCTCTGCCCTGAATGTACGTGAATACATACACCTGTATTCTAGGCTCCGGCTGGCTCCACTTCTCTGCTGCTGCTGCTGTTCTTGGTAGTCACCCCATGGTCCTGGCATCACCAAAATCCTGGGGCTGCCTGCTGCTACCGGGCTGCACTTCACCAACGGCTTCTCCTGGCCCCTCACAATGCCAAGCCTCAGTGGATCTCTGTGACCCATTTGTGATGGTTATTCTTGACTACATCTGGAATTAACTAAGACCCCCAAAATAGTAGTGCAAACCCGTGAGGGATGTTTGCTTAATCTGGATCTTTGAGGTAGGAAGACAGACTTTTAATCCAGATGTTTTGAGGTGAGAAGGCTCACCTCTAATTTGGGCCATGCCTTCAGCCGGAAGACCATAGAAGGACAGGAAGAAGGAACTTTCCCTCTTTCCCTCTTTCCGCTCACCTCGCTAGCAAGTCTGTTCTTTCACTGGCATTAGAGCCTACTTCTTTGGGATCCAGAGTGTACTGAAGGCAAGCTGAGACATCTAGCCTCAGGAACTGAATAATTACTGGATTCTTAGACCTTCATTGGCATCCACTGTTCGATTAGCTGGGCTAGAGGGAACTTTATTAAATCCCCTTTCTCTATATAAAGACTCATTCTGGAAGTTCTGTTTCTTTAGAGAACCCTGACTAATATAATACACCCTTCGTGCCTTCAAAACCAGAATCCCCTGGGAGACTCTTCCACTACCAAGTTTGGCTGCCAGCATGAACGTACAATTCTGACTGCCTCTGGGTCACAGCTTCTGTGTGATGACCCTGAGGAAACACTTCCCAGAAGATTTCACCTCAGTGATGCTGGTCTCCTCTTAATCGCTACTAATTTCTCAGCCCCAGCTGACCAGCTTCAGCTCTTCCTAAAGCAAAGGGTTTACTTAAGTGATTCTGGTCTCCTGTTGATCCCAGACGATTCTTCTGCTCCTTAAAAAGCCTCCCGTGCTCCTAGAACGGCTGCAAACCCGGGTCTGCCACTACAAAATTGAAAAGAAGAAGTAAGAAGGTCGCTTTCAGTTCTAATACAAAACTCAAAAGTATACAGCAGCCCTGCTCTCATCTCTATCGAATGTCTGTTTCTCCCTCTTCTCCCCACACCTCACCTGTTCTGCAGGATGGAGCTGTCTCAACACGGGGGTAAAGAAAGGGGAGCTGCGCTCTGCCTCCTTCAGGAAAATAAGAGGCACAAAAAAAGTAAGATAAGTTAATTTAAAAGTTACACTGCATTTATCTGATGGATTCTTCCCCCTTTTGAAAGGATTTATAAGCCTTCTTTAAAAGTCTGTGTTCCCCTGAGGTGTTTTCTATCTGATTTGATTTATTTAAAAAAAAAAAAAAACACCTCCTACCTTCTGTTGCCTTAAAGTCTGAAATCTCTGGAATCAGAGTCTGAAGCTCAGCCATGCCTCTCGCCAGGCTTCCTCCCGCTGCTTCTCCTTGCTCCAAGTCCCAGGGCTATGCATCCATCAGCTTGCCCCGCTCCATCCCTCCTTCATTCTCCTCTCTGTAATAATGGGCTTCCCCCCAATTTTTCTGGTATTGTTGCAGAATAATCAACAAATTAAATTATATGCATGATAAAAATGTAACAATGGTGTGTGTGTGTGTGTGTGTGTGTGTATGTGTGTATGTGTATGAGTGTGTGTGTCTGTGTCTCTGTGTGTGTCTGTGTGTGTGTGTATGTGTGATAAACTTAAACCATATAGTATGGTAATGATAACCACAGTAATGTTTTCATCTTAGATCTCCAGAAGAAAACCTGTATACCACTTGACCAATCTCCACCCACCTACCCACCCACCCACTTGTAACCTCCGCTGTATTCTCTGTTCCTCTGTGCGGCTGATGATCACAGACTCCACACAGTGAGACTGCACAGTATTTACCTCCCTGTGTGGAACTTGGGGTAGTGTCCTGCTCACTGTGACCTATCACATGGGAGAATGTGTGTCTTCAGGCTGAACGTTACTCCGTTGTGTGTATATACATTATTTGAAGGCAGCTCTCCATCAAAGGGAAATTCTTTTCTTATCATAAAAATGTTTCCCCATGTCTTATCCCGTCCTTTCCTGTTGCCATGGACACCCTCTTTCTCCACTGAGTGACATCAACCTTCTAACCCTCTGTCCTCCTCTGTTCCATCCATTTGCCTCCCTGGAGCCTTCCCTATTCAATCCAAGCTCTGAGGCCACTTGTCTGAGCTTTCCCCATCTTCCTGATGTCTGCCCTCCCTAGCCTAAAGTCATGTACATAGGCTTATGGTTGATGATCTGTCCTTTCAGATCCCTTCCTTCCCCAGCCACACCCCGAGGGAAGCCATTTCTACTCTTGCATCCCTGAGCAGCAACGGAGTGGTTCTGTAGACTCGGCCTGAGCGGAATCATTGCTGAGGATCAGCAGGAAGAACGTTCCTTCCCTATTTCTCCTGGGAGCTTCACGTACATATCTCAGCCTTCAATTGGAACGGCTGGACTTCTTACAGCTCACAGGTCATTCTTGGCCTCGGGGAAAGCACACAGAATGATCCCGATATCAGATAATCCACATGCCCCGTTGGAGAGGTTGTGTGACCTGCGTGGACTCAAAAGTTTTAAAAGTCCAGTTCTGTATCTCGCTGTCCCTAATGAATTGTGTAGCCTGGAGCGCTGCTATCTCCTCTCTAGCCAGTGCTTGGGCCACAGGATGGCTCCGCTACGTTCTGAACAGAAATTCTTGTGAGGATCAGCTAAAAGGTTTAACGCCTCAACCGACCTCAGTATAATCTGGAGTGCGATTAATCCTCTGTCCTGGCCTCCAAGGATACTCCTCTCTAATCCTTATATTTTCTGGGACAAATGACAGGAGCCATCTCTATCTTATTTATCGCTCTAAATAAATTGGTATGAGCACCAACGAAATATATTTATTTTATTCTCCAAGAAATATACCCCCAGAAAATGTCAAGGAAATGATCTTTGAAAAATGCATATCCGAACACGGCATAAAATATTGAAAGGGATGACTGTAGTTACCTTCCATTTTCTGTTAGATTATTCTACAGTCTCTAGTAAAAAACCAGGCCTGGGCTTTTAAAGGCAGAAAATGGCCATGAGTTAAGGAAAGCCCTCAGAGGCCCCAGGTTCTCCTCGATTTTGCTTTTACTTTCAGCATTTTGTCTTGAATGGCCTGCCTCAAATAACTTAGATACTCAAAAATTGATGAATGGGACTTTGCAAAGTAAGGCTCAGATAAAGATGGTGAGAACTCGGCCAGCCACAAGCAGCTTGAAAATCCAGCAGAAAGATTTGCTTTGCAGATCTTTCTGCTCAGTGGCAGTTGGAGCACCCAAGAGACCTGCAGCTGGGACATCAGGCTGGTGAGCACTGTGGGGCTTGTGGCAAATGAATACTTCTTAAATAAATGTCTCGCGTATGGCCAAAACTGCCCTGGGTGCTGCTGTTACACACACCCTGGACCTGAGATTCAAGGGACTGGGCTCGGTTTTACCTGACTCAAATGTGTTTAGCTTCTTCTCAAATCTTACACACAAACATGCACACACGGGGGGGGGAGAGAGAGAGAGAGAGAGAGAGAGAGAGAGAGAGAGAGAGAGAGAGA
>NC_034600.1:76002542-76004501 GCF_900095145.1 Mus pahari | reverse complement strand
GGGAGGGAAGGAGGGTGGGAGGGAGGGAGGGAGAGAAGAAAATGTGTGTGATGAAGCTGTTATGGATCACCTTACAAGCAGGACATTTTCACCATGCCCATCACACACTAAGGGGAAGATACAGGGCAAGTTCCCTCCTTTGGTAGTTATCACTTAGCTAAAAGGCAGCAATAATAACCCCCAATTGAGTCATCAGCATAAATGTTTGTATACACTAGGTGATGGTTGGGACAAGAAAGATTTCAAAAAGAAGCCGCATCTCCCTGGTCACCCCTAAGCGTTGAGTGGCCAACTCCAAAGTCTCTTTCTGCCCCCCACACTAAGCATCACCCCCATTAGAAGCAGACTGAAGTCTCTAAGTTCAGATTCTTAGGTCCCAAGTTTGGAAGAAGAGCAACTTGGGAAGATAAGGAATCCTAATCTTGGGGGATGTTTGATTAAATCAGGTCTCCAGAGGGATCCCTCAATGGTGAAGAGCCTGCCCATGAGCACATATGACCTGTTATCATCACAGTGAGAAACATGGGTTAGGATGGACTGTGTGGAGTTGCCTCTGAATGTTCAGTTGTTGGTTGTTGTGCCAATAGAGAACTGAGTACTGGCTGGATTTTGGAATTGTTATTCATATGGATCATCTCCTGCCTTAGTATTTTGTAAACACTCTTTCTCCCTCACCTGTTGATTGCCTTAATAAAGAGCTGACTGCCCATAGCAAGGCAGAAAATGGAAGGTGGGGTATCCGAGCTGACAGAGGATCTCTGGGAGAGGAAACAGGTGGGAGGATTCACCAGTGGGTCATGGAGGTGGCTGGGCTAACCTGTACTGAGAAATAAAAACTAGCCACATGGCAGGTTGTGGGCTAGGATGGTATGATTAAGTTACATGAGCTAGCTGGGAGATTGCCCAAGCTAAAATTAATGTCTTTCGTCATTATTTAACCATTAGCAGGTCCAGAAAGTTGCACTGTATGTGTGTTTAAATAGTGTTTCAGAAAATCTCATGCAAGTCCAAATGTCAGAGATTGTGTGTCACTAAAGAATGTTGACAGGATTAACTCTAGTCACTGTCTCCCATAACCTTATGACTAAGAGCTCATGGGAAATAGGAACTGTTCTTCTGCTCAGCCTCTGTCCAGTGCCCAGCTGTTCTGGGGAGTAGACGTAGGCAGGCGGGAACATCTATTCCTCTGAACTGAGGGCCTGCCGCATGGTTACCAAAGGCACAACCGAACACCAGACCTGAACTACATGTGAGTTCTGTTCTGTCTCTGACCCCGAGGCAGATTACTGCCTCTCAGGACCCAGTCCTATAACTGTCCACACTGCCCTGCCCTTAGAAGTCTCCATAAATGTTGACTTTTGTGATTTAGTTTACTGCTATCATTTTTTGGTTTTGGCTCAACACAGGAAAAATAATCTTCTTCTTCTTCTTCTTCTTCTTCTTCTTCTTCTTCTTCTTCTTCTTCTTCTTCTTCTTCTTCTTCTTCTTCTTCAGGTAGTTTTTACAATCTGCCATGAGACTAATACATAGATATGTATGTAAACATATATGTGTATGTGTAGTGTATGTGGACATGTGGAAGTATGTATATGAATGTGTGTCTAAGTGTGTCTGTGAGTGTGAGTGTACATGAGTATTGTGTGTGTATGTATCTGTGTGTATGAGTGTGTATCTGTGTGTATGTGTCTTTATGTATGTCTGTGTGTATGTGTGTGTGTGTGAGAGAGAGAGAGAGAGAGAGAGAGAGAGAGAGAGAGAGAATTTGTGGGGGAGACTGTTGTAACACTGGAAATTGGATGTTGGGGTTCATACTGCCAGGCAAGCACTCTATCATGAGCTATCCCCATCACCCCCATCACTCCCCACCACTCCCCATCACTCCCCACCACTCCTTCCCTTTTTCTATTTTGTTTCAAAGTCCCATGAGGTAACCCAGATAAGTCTTGAACTCATTCCACA